>NC_133648.1:61747186-61943497 GCF_009905375.1 Apium graveolens | reverse complement strand
CCTGACGCTAGCCATGTGATAGAATATGAACCTGTAGAAATTCAGGCAGACCTGTCATTTATGGAGCAACCGGTTAAAATACTCGACTGGCAAGTAAAGAATCTTAGAAATAAGTCAGTAAAGTTAGTAAAAGTACTTTGGAGGAACCCTAAGGTCGAAGAGTCGACTTGGAAGTTAGAGTCTGATATGCGTTCCCGGCATCCTCATCTTTTCTCTTAGATTCTGGGGACATAATCCATTAAGGGGGAGAGGATGTTACGACCGGCATTTTATGTAATATTATTTGTGGATTGGGTATAATATTAAAGTCAAATAAAAATATATTCAATGATTGTACGCTAGTGTGAGTGAAAGTTTCTGCATTATAAATTTGCTTTGTGTAGTATATGATTTTTCAAAGCAAGAGTTTATTTAATTTCTTTATTTTTGATTTATAAGGAATATTCTAAGCTTTGGAAAAATTTTCTTTTAAAAGGTATTTTGTTCATAAATTTTGAAAATGATTTTATAAAGTCTCTAAAAATCCAAGTTATTTTATGATATAAATTTTATAATTTTTGAACTTGTATTTTATTTTATAAAAATAAATCATTATAGATTTTAGTTGTCATATTTATCAAATTACATAAGAGACCATGCATGCAAATCACCCTTCTATTCTCTCAAAGGGCAAACAAGACTTTTCCAACCCCACTAACTCATTTAATTATTACCAAATTACTACCTTAGCCTTGCATGCAAAATGGCCTAACTTTAACCAAGGGATATTTTTGTAAGTTCTCACTTCCACTCATCATTTGTAAACCAAATAGCATAAAACAAAGAAATCAAAGTGGGAGAAGTCATTCCACTCATTCCACACTCCAACACCCCACAAATTTTCTCTCCTCCCCCTCCCACATTGCTCTCGGCCGAAGGCCAGTTCCCCCCCCTTCCATTTTTCAATTCATTCTTCATCTTCCCAAGTACAAATCTTTTACCTACATTCATCTTATATACTTTCCAAGTGTTTTGTGACTTGGAAGTTGAAGTTCCATGGATGCATGTGTAGTTCTTATGTGATCTCCAAAGAGAAACTCTTGATTCTTGTGAATTCAAGAGCTCTCTATGAGATATATTATGTATATGTGCTAACTAAGTGCTTTATAGAGATATCATGCTTTAAAATCCTTTGCATGCTACTGAAATTTCATTATATATTTATGTTTAGCCATGCATGTTAGTTTTAAGACATTAAAATGATAATCAACCATGTTTTGCATGCTACTTTTTTCGAAATCATGTAGTTATGTTTAAAAATTTCTAAATTCGAAATATGTGTGCTTAAAATAGATTGTTTCCATGATAAATTTCTTATTAATACTTAAAAGAAGTTATATTTCATGATTATTAAGGATGAGTATTAGGTGCATGTCGATTTTGCAAGCATTTAAAACTTTATGCCTAGCCGAAATCTTGTTATGTGCTTTCCATGAGTTACATGTTATATATTTGGTTGCATGTTGTTGTTTTTGGGCATGGATGATCTCACCCAAGTTTATTTTGAGAATAAGGGAGTTATTTCAGTAGATCACCATGTATAAGTCTTGGTTTAAGTATTGAGTTGTTGTTAGTTGAGTTTGTCAAGTCAAAACCTTGGAAAATGAGAGTTATAGTTTCTGCAGAAAAAATAGTATATCACCCTGAGGTTTAGAGTGAGTTTTGACCATGTCATTGGTGTGCACTTTGAGGCCCAAGATACCAGAAGTTAGTATTGGGAGTATATAAAAGGTTTTAGGAGTTGGTTGGAGGTTTGCATGTCATTTGGTTAGGTGCACAAGTAGAATCACAAAATCTGTCCAGCAGGGAACAGTTTTGTTGCAACTTAGAAATAGGGAGATTTGACCATGTCATGGGTAGCCCCTCATTAGTCCCAATTGGGCCTTAGTTAGAGGGTATTCCAGAGAAGTTTTTCCAACCATATTTCATAGGATATGAGCTAGAACCATGTGTCACAAGTTAATTCAAGTCAGGGCATTTACTGCCCAGAAAAATAGGGGAACCTTGGACTTTTAGCTTAGGCCCAAGAAGGCCCAAGCCAGGCCCTTGAGCCATATCAAGTTTGTGAGATGCCCTTAGGTCAGGAGAGTCTTGTGTAAAAGTTTTGAAGGAAAACTTGTAGTTTAAGAGTGTCTAATGTACTCAAGAAACCATAGTTGTCATTCTAAAATTTGCACCAGTGAGCACTATCACTTATCACATAGTTTTAGAACACTTAGAAGTGAGTATTAGGTCGACCACCATAGTTGTAAGATAGTATAAGGTCAGTAGAGCAAAAGGCACAAGTGAGGGTCAATAGGTTTTGGATAATTTAGGAAAGGCACATCGAGTTAGGAAGCCGAAATTTGAAGACCTTGTCTAGTTTAGCGACCAAGTGACTTAAGTTGTGAGTCGAGATCATCCAAGCCTAGTGTTGCATTATGGTATATATGGTGTTATTTGGTGTCAATATATGATATGTGAATATGTGGCTATGTGTGTGCAACTGTAATTTAAAGGTGAATATAAATTAAGTGCATATAGGCCTAAGTGCCATCCGTGTTTAATTTCGAGTTGTAAATAGGTTAAGTTGGTGAGAATATATTATAATGAGGATTATTATTATTTATGTAGGATCTCGAGACGAGGGAAAACTTGCCATAAAAGTCGAGTGAAGCTCCAGTTGCTCCTACTAGTCAGACCAGACCAATCTATCTCAAGGCAAGTGATTCAACTTGACCTTCGTATTTACTACAAATAGTTCTTATATATTGATGCAACTATCCTGAGTCATTTTGATATGTTTAAATCAAGCGTATCTTTCGTTTATCTTTGAATTATATAGAAATGCCATGAATCCCTCGAGTATGTAATGCAAGTAGTTCAAAAGTCTTTTCATGATAGTTAAATGCCATGATAAAATGAAGAGTTGTTATATTACTTGATTGATCCTCTTGATTAACATGCTGATGATTCCTAAGTATTTATATCTCATCTTGATACTTGAACCCCTATAGAACCTTACCTTGAAGTCTGATAGTCGGAAACTTACCCACATGATTCCTCATTGATTGATACCCTCTTTCCTATCCTAAAGCTTGACAATTCTGATATATATATACATCCTGAGCTAGAGATCATTACCTTAACACCCATAGTATTCGTGAAGCTTATCTTCTTAATGATCCAACACCTGTACCTTGACGAGAAACCATTGCTTTAAGCCCAGTTTGGCATTACCCCTTCATATTATCCATAAGACTCACCATATTTTCCTGTCCAAGTTCTGACATATGAAAACCTTTTGGTTACCCTAATAGAGTAAAGTTTTGTGAATCATGGCCCTGAGATTTAGTACCATATTTCCCATGTTTCGAGTTGATCTATAATCCTTTGATAAAAAAATGTTTACTGCAAAAAGAGATTTTGTCATAATTCGGCATCAGTTTTTGAAATAAATAAAATGAGGGTTTTTCAGTCCCAAAGGGGGATAAATGTTTTCTTTGAATGGTGGATCTGGACTGAGACGCGAGTCCTTTCCACACTTATATTAGGCTTAAAAGTTGCCTAGGGATTCCCATTAATGTTTTAGAACCCAGCGATGTTCGGGATTACTTCGCGGCTGATCACCGGCTGTAATCCGTAGCGTCATAAAATTATTTTGATTAAGACATGATTTTAAAATTGTTTTGATGCAAGCAAAATGATGCCATCTCACATAGTTTTTATCTCTCATTACCTTTGGTTATGTCTTTCCATTGTCATTCTTAAAAGTATATCTCAATTTATGTTTTGTGTCGTACTGTTAGCACTTGTTGATCATTTGGCTCACTTCTTGCTTTACCCTGATATTACAGCTAGCAGCTATGGTTAGATTCAAGCAGACTGCCCGTAAGACCTGTGATGCTGATGCTTATGTTCGAGCTCAGGTAGAATAAGTAATAATAGTTGTGTGAGGACTCGGTATTTGTAATCAGATGTAATAGTTGGTAGTGTTGGGCTGTTCCAAACCCTAAACTGTAAGATCTTGGATTTGGTTGTGTATTCTTCATTAAAATGATGTAATAGCTATATTTATTTTGCTGTTTAAGTTGGGGGTGTGACAGACTTCGACACCCCCGTTTTTCTGTTGAAACTTTACTGAGCTCGTCGACTGACCACTAGGTTATCTCTGGTCCATTGTCCACTTTCGGTTTTCCGACTAGAACCTACAGGGTCGAAATACTCTATGTTAGATACCCAGTTATGCTTGACATATCCTCAATACCAATCCTACCCAAACGATAACGATTTCGACTCGTACTTATATACATTACTATAGTACACGCAACATACAGGATTCATATACTCAAATCTCGATTCAATATTCATTTTCGGAGAACACACATATACTTATCATTTTAGGAAACAAATTGTCCGTTATATTTTACAGAATATTTATTTATAAATATATAACTATATAGGTTACAGGGTACGTTCCTGAAAATCGGACAGCGTCTCCTTGATTATCGGACTTCCCGTCGAAACAATTCGACGTCAATCACAACAATTAACCAATCAAACCGACCATCAAACCAACTTCACAATCTACTAACCCCGACACATATTATTTAACTACCACTTTTTATTTCGAAAATTTCAAAATAAATTTGTAAATTGTTATCTGGCTCACGAACCATCATTGCCAATTATCTGTCAGCTTAACGAGTTCATTGCTGACAGCGGCATAATTTCGACGGTACCCTTTCGGGTTTCCTATCAAAATTTCACCAAAATTTTAAATCCAGATAATTAAATCATTCGCACAAGTCGTTAAATCACAGAAATCATTTGAATTTTATACGAATATAGCCACAATAATTTGAACCAAAACCGAGTACTAAATCAACACATCACAACAAGGATACGGTGACAACAGACTTTCCAAACCATAGGTGCGCATACACGCGCCGCGTGTACACACCCCTGAAGCCACCACCATCTCGCCGAAATCCGGCGAGAGGCGACAACAATCCACAACAACCACGCATACTGGAATACACATATACGCACACTTAACACACACATTCACACACACTTACGCACCCACACAACCATGCCCACCGGAAATGAAGCAGCAAGGGGAAGAACAAAGCGGTGGAATCGCCGAAAAATTGGAGCAACAACGGAAAAACGCCGAAGAACAGGGGAGACAGGAAGGGAGAATAAGAGAGAGACACGGAGTTAAAGGAGAGATTGGGAGAGATAAAACTACGAGAGAGAAATTGTGTGATTTTCATGAAGAAAAGAACAGGGGCGAAGGAGATGAACCAGGGGTTTCATTCTCTTTTTTTTCATATATTGAATTGTTTTTCTGCAGCAACCAATGGAGAATAGCCACGAATCTGGAGCATACCTGAAGTTGTGCCACGTGTCCACTTCTTCCCTTTTCAGACAGCCTTATTTGATCCCGTTTTGCAATTTAATGATTTATTGCGCGAATAAAAATAATTTCAAAAAATTCCAAATTAGTTTTAAAATATCACAAATAATTTAAAGTTATTAAAAATAAATTTTCCATAATTTTAAAAGTATTTTTGGAACGAAGCTCGTACCCGTATTTTACAATTAACGAACCAAGCTACCTTTAAAACAAATTTTTAAAATTACAAAAATAGTCTTAAAATATTACAAATTTCCCAAAGTTTATAAAAACAAGAATTTCGTAAATTTTAGAATAATTTCTGAAACACAAATTATACCAGATTTTAACAAATAAACGAATCAACGCGCGGGTGAAACACATCCCGAAAATTTCCAAAATACTTTTAAAATTCTCGAAATATCCCAAATTTAAATTAATATGAGTTTCATAATTTTTAAAGAATTCGGAAATTAAATATAGATTTTATAAATAATTAAAATCAGAAAATCACTCAGGGCTAAATAATTAATGAAATATTGATATCTCAATTTTATAATATCTTAAAATAATTATTGAAATTATAGAATCATAAAACTAATTTTTAGAGACAATCCAAATATTTACGGATTTAAAATTGTAATAAAATCACCTTTTAAAATAAAGCAGAACAATATAACTCAATCTTCAACTACGCATTCCAATCTTTTACACCAATAAATCACAGGCAAATAGTTTATATCAACACACTGTTGTCAAAACCAAAACACCTGTTTTATTTGATTAATACTTCCACAAATATATATTTAATTAATTCAAAAATACACGAGTCGTTATATAAAGACTATGATATTCCTTACAAGTATAAATGGAATGCCATAAACTACCACAATGAAAACAAGGATTTTTTGGCTTATATCTAATATACTGACTCTTAACTCCTGATTTTGAAGGTAAGGAGTTTATGTTCTTATTCTTCCTGCAAAAAGAAGCCAGATGGTTAGAATTTCCACAGTTATGACATGTTTTTCTAGGAGCATTAGGAACATGCTTATAATTGTTACTTTTGTTCACACCTTCCTTTCCATTCCTATTTTTTCTAGGTGGCTTTACCTTGTTTACATTTTTAACCTCTTTCAGCTTATATTTAAGCTGCTTCTTGGTCATTAAGCCTATGTTAATTTCAATTGGCTTATCCTGTTTAGCTTTGTCAGAAGTTAATTTCTCCTTAACTTCTGATTTCTCATTATCAGACTTTGTAGTTACAAACTTAACAAGATTTACCTTTGGTTTTTGTTTAACAACTATAGGCTCAGTTTCTACAATTCCCTTACTGTTCTAATCATCTCCATAACCTAAGCCCTCTTTCCAATTTCCACTACTAAGAATATCCTGAGTTGCTTTACCAGAGTTAGTCCAAGTCCTGATAATCTCTCTTTCCTTTTCTAACTCAGAGATTCATTCATTTTTAGAACTTCATCCCTAACATAAAAGGCATCATCTCTATCTTTCTGAGTTTGATGGAACATGACTAACTCTTTTTCTAAATAATCATTCCTCTTTTTATAAGCAAGATTTTCAAAAGTTAATCTTTCACATGTTAAAGTTTGATCTTTATAACTAATGAACATGGTTTTAAGATTTCTTCTCAACTCAGTAATATCATCAGTATGAAAGGCATAAGTAGTTTGAGGTACCTTTAAGTCAGCAGTATCAGAACTGCTATCAGCATTTGCCATCAAGGCATAGTTTTTCTCATCCTCGGAATCTGAAGCATCTGACCAGCTTTTCTTCTTTATGACAAGAGCCTTGCCTTTGTTACTCTTCCCTTTTCTGTAATCAGGAGATATGTGGCCTTTCTCACCACAGTTGTAGCATTTGACATTTGAGTAATCTCCTCTGTCAGACTTTCCTCCTTTTCCTTCAGATTTTCTGAAACCTTTCTTATCAGAACTTGCACCTTTCCTGAAAAACTTCTTTCCTCTCCTGAATTTCCTATATGCAATCTTTATGATTCCTTTCACCATAAGAGCACACAACTTCATCATCTCTTCATCAGGGTCCATCTCATGTATACTTTTAGTTTCTGAGTCATCATCACTATCAGAACTTGATGACTCAGTATCAGACTTTGTGATGAGAGCTTTTCCCTTGCCTTTCTTTGAGGCAGCAACCTTGGGACTTTCCTCCTTAGCCACAAAGGCAACTGTCCTTGACTTTCTTCCATTCCTCTTGCTTCTTTGTTCCATCTCAAGTTCATGAGTCTTGAGCATCCCATAAATTTCATCAAGAGTTGTTTCATCAAGATTATAGTTGTCTCTTATTATTGTGGCCTTCAAATCCCATCTTTCAGGAAGAGCTAACATGAATTTAAGATTTGAATCTTCAATATCATACTCTTTGTCAACTAGAGATAAATCATTCAAGAGTTTGACAAATATGTCATATAAATCAGTTAATGACTCATCAGGCTTCATGCATATTTCTTTCTGTCTTAGTCTCGATCTTCTTTCCTTTCAATCAGCCGCATGCCTTATCTGAAAGTCATCTTAAGTCCTGATATTATCTCCTGATAAATATCTTCTGATAACTTAAGTTCTGATAACTTAAGTTCTGATATCTTAAGTTCTGTCTTCAGTATAAGTGTTGATTTCCAGTTAAGTACTGATTTGTCCTGTTAAGTAAGATCTGAAAACTAAACACAAATCATATTACACATGACATCACAAATATATCTAACAAAAGAGTTTTTAAATTTAGGGCGAGAAAGACAATTATAACTCTGAACCGAGTGGTCTTGGCATCAGAACAATCGATAGCCTCTTATCAAATATTTCTTTCCAAATAAAGGGTACACTCATAGGTGCCCTAGTCCACATACTTTATCAGATCTTTAAATAGAATTGAATCGGAATACCAATATCAAATTGATACCCTTACTATGATTTCAAAGTTTAATATATAATTTCATCACGATTAAAAGAAAAGGATTCCCGAGGAATATATGGATATTAGATCATCCATGTTTTTAACAATTTGTTAGATATTTACAATCTCGAATGAGAAGAGTAAGTATGAAAGAAGAATCTAATGAAGATACTCATTATGAATATTCATCGATGAATTGAGGGAAATTTTTTATATATATATAAAAAAATCTATTGGATAATTGAAATGAAGTATAAATATCTCTGAGTTGATCAAGAAGATCATAATCTATGAATGAAAGTTCATGGATTAACTAAAAGAATTGAACAAGTCCTGATGCGGAGAAAGACTATTCAAGATGGTCACATCAGAAGTTCAAAGTAGGGAATGAAAAGGATTGTCTGATATAACTTTTTAAGGTAATACAAATGATCAACAATTTGGAGGGAGTAACGGGACAGTTAGTATGTGCCAAAAGATTTCACTGCTTATCCTAACTTTCATCATTATCCATCTGAGGATGATCCCACCTCTTCTTCTTCGTAATTCCATGTTTCAAATAGTTTCTCTTTCAACATCATTTTAAAATCATTTACTAACTTGACTTTCGCACGTATATCTGTCATTCAGGTGTTTTACCTCGAAGACCTTACTCAGAAATATTCCAAAACATCCGTTAAGCCGATAGTTGTCTGCTACACGCATCCGTTACTAACTATAAGTGGCCAGTTCCCCCTGGGTACAGATCAAAGAGATCTCTTAGGGATCTCAATGCAGTCCATAAGTTCAGTGGCATGTGTGTGTAATTGAACATACGTTACCGAATATATTAGAGGTCTATGTGTATATATACGTAGCCTCTGACATCATAT
Organism: Apium graveolens; assembly: GCF_009905375.1. NCBI lineage: Eukaryota > Viridiplantae > Streptophyta > Magnoliopsida > Apiales > Apiaceae > Apium > Apium graveolens. Next base: position 61,934,278 of record NC_133648.1, on the reverse strand, counting down.
CTACTGAAGAATTCCACATTAGACTCACTGGTCTATCCTTTTTAGAAGGTTCTAAAATCGAACTATCGCTCATTGTAATCTTATGCCATCCAATTGTAGTCATGTCATCAATTCTCGATGCTCTCGATCTCTGAGCTAAACCATCATAACTCTTCATGTTAAGCGCACTAATAATATCATGTAATGTACTCATCTTACGATAATATTCTTATATTATATTCAAATATTCCTGAATAGAAATAAAAAATCCTCAAGGGTATATCAGACACTATCTCTGCTGAATTCGTTATTTATACGATATTCACCTTCTTATTGGTAAAATGACACCTTCAATTAGTCTGGGTCAATAACCTCAACTGTATATTAATAAATAGACTTTATGGTTCTCACATGTGATGCCCCTTCTTGGGCAACCTACACAGAACTATAGGTAACAAGGCCCGTGTTATCAAAATTTACATATGGTGTTGGTAATATCGTCTTTACCCCAAATGCTCTGGAGACTCAGCTCCAAGTTCTACATCCACATCCTTTCCAAATCAAATATGATTCAAATTTTTCTCCTCCTCATTCTGATAATCTCCAATGGTCCGATTAGTCATACTTTAATACCTCAAATACACCCTTATCCTCACCTACCCATTGGGCTACATCAGGTAGTCCAATGATGAACTCTATATGAGCTCTCACGAAATCTCGCATCTAGACAGACTCCTAACACTCTCATTTCTGAGTACTATAACTTAATGCTCTGATACCATTTCTGTAACGCCCCCAAATACGGGGTCAGGAATCTGGATCGTCACGCCATCTTTCACTCATGTGTATCCTGGTATTGATTCAATAATCCAACAGACCCCAATCTCATACTCGCACACACAAGTTATAGCCTTAGAAAAGATGTAAAAAATGTAATTTTCTTTTATTACACTCAAATGTACTTTACAAGATTTTAAACAATTATTTATAACCTCTACATGAAGTTACAATAATTACGACTGATATCTTATATCTATCTGATACTCTAGCACACCTAAGACAAAGCTTCCAGGGATCCCCCCCATGACTGCAAGCGACTAAGTCCCACACCGGCATACTAGTTATCTATTGTGTTATGTCATTTAAAAGAAAGCAAGAGTGAGCTATAATGCCCAGCATAATAGTGTACAGTATGAAATGACTGTATGATAAACTCAAGTAAAATGTCATATATGATAAATACGTTTTCTTCAAAAATAGTTTTCCTTGGTGATACACACCTTCTTATGAAAACAATCCTTTAGTGGATTTTATTAACCTGCGAATACCTTAATAGTAAACCCATCACTTAGGCTTGGGTTACGGTATTGTATCACAATTCCAATTGGAAGAATAAGACACTCGTTGGAGCCACCATATACGATGATCAGTCATAATACGATAATAGTAACCTTTTCTACTAGTAGAAGGACGACACCTTCACGTCTCGGTTATCACCCTTGCCGCATACGGGCTATGTGTCCTCATTTCGGGTATACACACACTTCGCAGGTCCATAGGTACATATTGTATCGTCTCCTACAGTACTAGTAATCTATCCAATACATGAAGTACTTGGATTCTACCCCTCCCTTGTCCTTTAGGAAATCCTATCATATCTCGAGAACTCGAATCACATCGAAGTTCCTCCAAGCATTTTGCTTGTTAACTTTACTTTATATATATATATATATGTACTTCCGAAAGTTTCGGAGGAAGTACTAAGGATGTGAGTTGACCATTATCAACTGATAATTAAATAAGGGAGAAAAGTTTTTCCTTGAAACCATATTCAAAATATTTTAAAATAAGTCGAGATAATATTCTCCGATGATCTGAAATTATTCGAATGATTTTCTGAAAATTAGAAAGTATTTTAAATCAGGTTATATGATTTTAAATCATAAATAAACCCTTTAATAAATAATAAATAATTAAATGATAATCGATAAATAATTAAACTCGAATGGTTTTACTCTCTAAAAGAATATTTAAAAAAATGGTCCTCAACTAGTTTATGTCTACGTAATTAATAATCTTTAATGCTTAATCAGGTTTGAGATAAATATTCACTGGAGAATACTTCTCCCAAAATAAATGAATAGTAAATAGATATTTATTATCCGAACGATAAAGTATAGTTGAGGGAACGCGATCTTTGGAAATCATTTTAATAAAAGTTCGAGGTGTCTAGTATTTCGTAAATGGACGTTGAGTCTCTTTAAAACGTACTACTATGGACTTATAACCATCCTATAATATCACCGGGATGATTTCCGGGTTTATATATTTTATAAAACAAAACTGACCGACTCTCAGTCTTACGACTTATACATCACGCTCTACTATAGCGCTAATATTCTTAAATAAGCACCTCCGGAATACTTCCGGGTTTTCATCAATTTTAACTGACCGATCCTCGGTCTAAAATATATACACGCCACGCTACTCGCTAGCGTTAACGTTCTCAATTATAAACTCCTCCGGGATACCTCCGGGTTTTTATAAGCTTACACCGACCGACTTTCGGTCTAAATATAACATTTCGAACTCGGTATGAACATATACTAGAAATTATCAACAATTGAGTAATGTAATACATCTCAAACTTCGTAAAACAGTTTAAAACAATCTCATGCATATATCACAGTTTTGTATAATATTCACAACATAACAGTTCTTAAAAGGTAGGGTTTGAAAACTTTCCTGGGTATCTCGAGGTGGAGGATGCTCTAGGTTCCGCTTGGAAATCTATAACCATAAACACAATTCGTTAGGTCCCGTTCTATTTTACGGCGACTCGCACTCATGCGCTACTTATTATGCACCATATCAACTTATACTACCCTTAATATTCCATTAAGTCCTTATCCACATCATGGTCGCTTCGTTTTTCTAAGTATCTTAGGTTCATTCTCATTATCGATGTCGGCTCCGCTTATGGATTCTTACGGTTTCTACTCGCGCGATCTTGGCTCCGATATTTTTATAAAATTGAAAAATCATTATTTTCACTTGAAATTTTTATGGAAATTAGAAAACTCAATATTTTACCCTCTGTAAAAATTTCATGATTTATGAATACATTTAAGTCGATCCTTTATATTTTCAAAGTTCATGATTTGTAGCAGTTTTTGTCGCGTAAATCACTTTTACTAAAATGACCATAACTTTTGATCCGTAAATCGGAATCAAGCGATTCAAGTGCCCAAACTATCCTTATAACATTTAATATCATAATAAAGGGTTATTTTTCAAGAAACTACAGTTTAAAACTTCGGGACTTTCTGCAGAAACTTAAAGTTATGATTCGTTGGTTTTAACGGAGTTACGTTTACGATCGGGGTTTCGTTTACGCCCTAACTCTTAACACAACCACCAAAAATCATCATTTCATCATCAACACACAAAATACTCTCAAGAACATCATGTTATTGAGGCAACAACAATCAACCTTAAATCTACTTAACTTAAACTTCAAGATCTCAACGATACCACTTCTTAAACTAAGTTTTCTACCACATACTAAATGGATCTTAAAAATGAATCTTAAATAAAGTTGGGCCAAAGATTTTTATCTTTCTTGAAAGATTGAGATGTGTTCTTGAGGATGGCGGAGTCCTGGAAGTGCTTGGTATGATGTTTGGAACCTAAAACCACCATTGAAACTAAGAAACCAAAGAGAGGTTACTATTCATACTATTCACTAGTGAGTTTCTTGATTTTATTTCACCCATCAAACCTTGATAAAAAGAGATGAAAGAATTTTATTACCTTAGTTTAATTTCTAGGAGGCTTTAGAATTAATGGGATTATTTTACCATGGATAGATTTTGAGATTTGAAATTGAATTCCTCCTTTTTCTTCAAGGGGGGCGAATGGAAGAATGTACAGGGTGGGGGGTATTTATACTAGCTTCCCTTGGTTACTTAGCTTGGTTGCTTTGCTAGGTTGCTTCTAGAAAATGGGGTGGAAGATCTTGCACTTGATTTTTATTCTCCTAGGTTGAATCCTAGGTTTATTCTTGTTGCAAATCTTAGGGACAAATCTTTGTAGCTTGCTAGGTTACAAGCTAAACTACATGTGTTAGCTTCCTTAGCACACTATTTTGCTAGCTAGCTTGATCATCCTATGGTTAGCTCAATATTTGATAAAGTAACCATGGTTACTTTCTTACCATGGTTTAGTTTGTGCGTTACGTTTATTTAATCGTTTACGCGTTCGCTCGGTCGCTTAAACGTTTTCGTAATACTTATTCGTAAATGGTTCGCGACGTAATTCCTTTAGTATTTATTCCTTATATTTTTAATTATCATACTTGAATATAAATACGTAGGGTTTTAATCTCGTAATTATATCGTGATTCCCGTAATCCTCGATGATTCGTAAATATGGTCATTTTTCAAAGTTCGTTTTCTTCGAAAACTAATAGCGTTTACATACACTCATTTTGTACGTATAATCGTAATATCAACTCCGAAACTCATTTTCTCATGCACTACATAGTGTGGGCTAAAAAGTTTGCCCCGTCCGTCAGGGTTACTATTCATTAAACGTTTTACAAGATCTCAAAAATTCAAGTTGTTATATTACTATTCATAAAGGTCTTTTACCGATGTCAAAAATTTGGGTTCTTACAGTCTTCCCCCCTTAAAAGGATTCCGTCCCGGAATCAGTTCAGAAACAGGTAGGGATATGCTTCTCGCATGACAACCTCGAGTTCTCACGTTGACCTTGCAGTATTTGATCTCTTCATAAAATTTCCACTCATACATCCAATATATTTCCGGGTACTCGTCCTTGTAGTCTTATGACCTCATACGCTAAGTCTGGCTACGAGTTTATTAGCTCATTTTTAATCATATGTTTGGTTTTGACGGTTAAATTTCCTAACCTCGATTTGTGGTACTTTTTATAAACTTGGTGATCGTTCGATGATGGTGCTAATTTATAAGTCAACTTTCTTAGTCCTTTAATCCTTTAACTGGTCCAATAAATCTTGGGTTCAATATTTCTTCCCCTTTCGAATCTCATCACTCCCTCTTCGGGAGGTATTCTCAACAATACTTGGTCCGCTACTTCGTACTTTCTGTCTTTATAGTTCTGGTCCGTATACCTCTATTGTTCATCCTAGGCTGCCACTATCCGGGTTCTGATAAGTTCTAGGAATTCCTTCGGTCTGTTGACTCAATTATGGTCCAGTACCCTCCGCTTACCGATTTCTTCCCAACCTAAGAGAGAACGATTCTTTCTTCCGTACAAGCTTTGTATCCGTTCCAATGCACGCATGACAACTCGTTATTGTCGATAATTCGACTAAAGTCAACTGGTCGTTTCATTTCCTTTAAAATCTATGATATGGACGATTAGTGCATCTTGTTTAGAATCATCCTTCAACTTATTCGTTTCCCCCTACATCGCTCCTACTAGTGCTAGAGTTTCATTCCTTAATGTTTTCCCATTTTGGTGCATCCTCTCTGTCGATTAAGTCATGTAAGAAGTTCTCGTCGCATTTCTACACGCTCGTCTCCTGCTACACGCTTAGCACCAGATTTAACATTTTTTCCCGTAGTAACGTAAAGCACATCCTCGTCATGTTGCCATCTTGAAGGAAGCACCATTTCATACGTAATTGATTGACACATTTTAGGATCGTGGAACGTTCAGCTTTCGTCATCGGTCGGACTTCTTTAATCATTCCCTATATAATTTCTGTAGTACTACGATACCTTCTGGGTCATACTTGTTATTCTCACTAGCGCCTTAGACGTATTCACGTTTATTGGTATCTGCTACCAGTGGCCTTTGTAGGGCGTGTACGATCTTTTTTGCCTTTTATCAGTTCTGACAATGACATCCTTCATTCTTTCACGTTGCCCTTCGTAAGGGATATCGGCGACTATTTTTCTTTTTCGTATGCTAGCATGGTAAGTACATCTACATGAATTATCTGTCAACAATAGGCGATTCCGTAAACCTTTCCAAATAAAAGGTAAGCCGCTAGACGTATCTCCTATGATCAGGATAGTCCTCTCGTTCTACTTGTCGATTTGAGAATTCTAAGTCGTGCCTCTGTCCGTCCTTTTTCGCAAAATATCTTGGGAAATAGACCCGTTAATTAAATCTTGGGTCCTTGCGTGGCGCAGTCGTCACAGGGTCTCTCTGTCCCAATTATCTCTTCCGCGTTCATATCAATTTTTTAGAGTGGACATCTATCGTTTGTATAATAAAGTAAGCGGTCTTATTTAATCTATCACTCAAAATCCTCAAATAGCACGATGGCTAACTTGGTTCTTGATAATCCTCCTTCAAAATTTATTATAATTAACTCTTAACCCTATTTGGGTCATCTACAAGTCGTAATCTCCAAAATTTTAACCCTCTCCTTTCCGTTTTCATTTTCCAACTATGTCGAATACTTACTTACCTACTCGATGACATCCCCTTTCATATCCTGTCACGACTAATATCTGTTTACGTTTTTAGGCATCTTTAAGTCTTCTTGTAAAGTAATAAAGCGTCCTTTTCATGCGATCCTTCTCATCAGTTATTCTGAGATTTGTCATCCTTAATATATCTTTTCCTTCTTAAAGTGTCGGCCACCACATTGGCCTTTCCTTGAGGATAATAGATTTCTCAATCGTGGCCTTTGATCAATTTGACTATAGCCTCTATCTCGTGTTCAGTGTAAAAAAATTTCCAAAATTTTCTCATAAGTAAACTCCTTGTCCCTTTCAGTCTGAACCTTATCGCAATTATTCTAGATTATTATTAGAAAGCCTTATGTCACGGTCCTTAAGCCGCGTAGACATATCATTAGACTTCACGCAATATCCTATTTTTACCGTCGAGTAATTCTAGCACAGGATTGCTACTAACTTTGCCTTTAATTCTTGAAAATCTTATTCCTCAAATTCATACATGCTTGGTTTTTCCCGAATTTATTAGCACCTTTCCCGATAATGTTTCATAGAAGTGTACCTCACTAATCACGTCGTATCCCTATTTTCGTTCTTCTATAACCATATTAAAGATACTTATGATAATAACTAAACATGGTTTTCTTTTTCTTTTTTTAAACAACTTACTCCTCACGATGCTCCGATTGTACCATCATAGCACTGGGCTTTCAGTCTCATATTACAACAATCGGTTCTCAACTATACCTCTCTTTATTGGGAAGGCAGTTAGCCTTGGAAAAAGATTTTCACGATATCGATGAAATTTAGACAGTCTTAACAAGGTTTCAAAATCTAACATCTGAATAAATAATGAGCTCTGAATAAAAGAGTCGCAACACTCAGAAGTTTTATAACTTGGAAGGAAGAATATAACAAGGATTATCCTTCCATGTCCTTAAAATTTTATATTGTGATATTATGGAGAATATCCATTGAAAGCAATGATTGCTGAATAATAACATCATACGAATGATACTTATAAGATTTTCCCATTGAAAGAATACTTTTCTTCTCGAATAATGAAAGAAATATCGAATGACATCCTCAACCAAAGGTTAACCATTGAGGTCTCCAAGAGGTGCTATTTTGAAAGAAGGAATTTTATCCAATGATTAATAAATAAGGAAGTATATTGTTCTTCAATCACTTTGTAATTTTAATTGGATATTCGTTATACAAATGAAAGAATAAAATATTTCATGAACAAAATATTTCATAAAACTGAAGATGAATTCTCGTTTGAGTGGGCGACCTAGTTAGGTCTCAATTAAATCATTCTTTGAAAATTAAATCTGGCATATAAAATGCACTATGGAATAATCAAAATTTTATTGGAAGTGGAACTTAGCAAAATAATAACTAGTCCATATCAAGCAATATTCTCCACTGGCTTAAGAAAATGGCTAGCACAATTGGTTTGGCCCATAGCAACTAGCTAGGACAATTAGCTAGGCTTTCGTCATATTAATTATAATTTTGACTAGTTAGGACAATTAACTAGTTATTCATGAGAACATATGCAACTAGGCATATTTTCGTTTGTTTGTAAAAAAAATCTCAACATCGTAACCACTGAAGAAATTGTGGCTACCTGGATGACGAAAATAAAGATGTTAGGTCACACACACTGTAGAAGGGGGTTGAATACAGTGTTTACTACAATCAAATCAAATATAAGAACTCAAGTAACAGAAAACAGATTTTATTCAACACAATAAACTCTGTAGCATTTACATACACTCATTTGGTACGTATAATCGTAATATCAACTCCGAAACTCATATTCTCATGCACTACATAGTGTGGGCTAAAACGTTTTCCCCGTCCGTCAGGATTACTATTCATTAAACATTTTACAAGGTCTCAAAAATTCAAGTTGTTATATTACTATTCATAAAGGTCTTTTACCTATGTCAAAAATTTGGGTTCTTACATCAATCCTGGGGAGAGGGTACCTATTCTTAATAGTTAGCTTATTCAGCCCTCGATAGTCTATGCATAATCTCATGCTGTCGTCCTTCTTCTTTATGAACAGTACTGGCGCTCCCCATGGAGACACACTAGGTCTTATCATTCCATTATCTAATAATTCTTGCAGTTGAGAAGCTAGTTCCTTCATCTCAACTGGGGCTAGCCTATATGGGGCCATGGATACTGGTGTCGTTCCTGGTGCTAATTCTATAGCGAATTTTATTTCCCGGTCAGGTGGCAATCCTGGTAAGTTCTCTGGAAATACATCCTCGAATTCGTTTACTACGGGTATGTCCTGTATATTAGGGACTTCCTTCTTGGTATCTACCACATAAGCCAAATAGGCCTCGTTACCTTTCCTTAATAATCTTTTTGCCTGTAGCATGGTTAGAAATTTATGGTTCTGTCATTGACCTTTGACACTACTTCTTTTTCATCTTGCACTCTTATCTTTACCCACTTCTGTTCACAATCTATTTGCGCTCCGTTACTGGATAACCAATCCATTCCTAAGATTACATCAAATTCTCCTAGCGCAAATGGGATTAGGTCAACCTCGAAGACCTCCCCTTCTAATTTCAACTTGCACTTAGGGTGTACTTGATTTACAGGAATTATTTCTTTGTTTGCTATTTCCAATCGTAATATCTCCCTTAAGGGTATGGCATTAAGTTTTAACTTTTTAGCAAAATCTTGAGATATAAAAGACTTGGTTGCTCCAAAATCAAATAGGACATTTGCATGTTCGGAATTTAACAAAAGGGTACCTGCTCTCACATCAATGTTTCGAACAACATCCTGAACAGTCATGTTGAAGGTCCTAGCAGCTGAGGTTCGGTTTGATGCAGCTCTGCTCATACCTGAGACTGGGGGCTTCATTATCGGGCAATCCTTCCTAATATGTCCTACTTTCCCATATTGGAAGCATGTCTTGCTATATTGGGGACAGTTGTTGGCAAGGTGTCCGGGTTGGTCGCACCTGTAATATTTCAGAGGGGCTCTTGCCTGGTTGCATATCCCAAGATGTCTTCTCTTACAGGTCTGGCACTCTAGTATTGGGGCGCAGGGTTGGTTATGAAATGTTGCCCTAGATTATCCGCCGCCCTGGCCAACACTCTTGCTTGGGGCCTTTCTGAATCCGGGGCCTCGCGCAGGTTGGGACACCGCTCCCCTGACGAACCTGCTTGGAAGGCTCCTGTTCCCGGTCCTATTCCTTGGCTTCTTATCTTCCTTTTCTTATTTTCCTTTTCCTTCACACTCTGCTCACTGCCAGCTTCAATAATCGAGGCTTTCTGCACTAAGGTGGCATAGTCTGTCAGCTCTAACACCGCCACTCGGTTTTGGATCCATTGTTTCAGACCAAGCTGAAACCTTCGCGCTTTCTTCTCTTCGGTATTCACAAATTCAGGCACAAATCTCGACAACTCAGTAAATTTGGCCTCATATTCTGCTATAGTCATCTTATCCTGTATCAACTCCAGAAACTTAATCTCCATCTGGGTCTCCATAAACCTAGGGAAATACTTGTCTAAGAACAGTCGGGTAAATCTATCCCATGGGATCATGGCATCGGTCTCTAGGTTTCGTTTGGACTCCCACCAGTAGTTAGCTTCTCCTTTTAGCATGTAAGACGCGAAAATGGTCATGTGTCATTCCTCAACACTTAGTATCTCAAAGGACTTTTCTATCTCTTTGAGCCAGGCCCGTGCTTCCACGGGGTCAGCAGATCCTAGAAACTCTGGGGGTTTAAGAGATTTGAAGGCCCTAAAGGCAGTGGCTGCAGTTTGTTGGGCAGCATGTGGCTGTGGTGGAATAGGCTGTTGGTTCAGATTCGCTCTTAGCAGTTCCATAAATTCATTCATGGGGTTTCCTCCCAGATGGGTATCCGCAGCCTCTTCTTCTACATATTCTTCCTCATCATATTCATTATAGTCTAGGTCTTCTTCACTTTCCTCATTCACTACAGGGTCAGGTTCACTCCGTTGTTGGTTAACAGATTCTGCGGGCTGTGCCCTGGTTCCTCTTCTACGGGGTGGCATTGTTCTGATAATGAAAATTGGTCGACATAGTTGTAAATATGACAGTTGGATTATTTTATTCATATGTAAGCATGTCATTTATTATCTAGCATGTTTTTTATAAAGTGCAATATTATGGACATCAATTTTTTAATAACTGCTTAGATATATTTTTCATAAGGTCTCCCACTTATATCTGGGGGATGAAATAACTAGCTGAGTTCATACATGCCTGATTACAATACATTACTACCTGTCCTTAATACGGAAATGAAAATACATAAGCCGTGTACCCTGAAGGGCTAGGAACGCTATCTACTACTAGCTATTCTATCAAAATTGGTGACAAGTCACCCAGCCTTCTTCAAGGTCCATATTTAGTCACTAGTCCCTCAGTCACTATCACTGTGCATGAGGTCACACACCCTCCTCATCGCTCCTGCCAACATCAGCTCTGCATCAACTACCGGGATGTATCCTCCGATCGCTGTCATCCTCATCTGAACCCTGGTACGGAGCTCGATCCCATCGATCTCTCTGTGGGCTATGGCTGGGGAAGCAGCTCTGAAATCTCCTGGGTATCCTAGTCGGGTGGCTCTCTCAGCTGTCAGTGCCTGGCGTAACTCCACAATGCGAGTAGATGCCGCAGTGATCTCAGCGTTAAGCTGAGCCACTATCCAGTCGTGTACAGCTACATGTATGGTCGCCGGTGGTGGTAGAGGTGAATCTGGGTCGCAAGAGGATATGTCATAAACCTCGTGGATCCGTGCACGTATCCCCTCCTCCTCATCATTATCAGTATAGGGCATAGGGCTCTGAATCCCTCAGGGTGGTGTAGGAGAGCAAATAGTCGGGTGAGGGTACATCTCTACATCCCTCCAGCCTATGCCAACTCCCTGAGTCATCTCAACGCCATTAGCTATGGGGACAGGAAGGTTAGCCTCCTCCTCTAGGACATCCTCAGTAGGGTCATCATCTGAATCATTAATGGTTGGGCTCTCTGGCTCGGGAGTAGGGTCACGCTCAGGAACCATGACATCATCAACAGGGTCAATCTCCCTCCTAGGCTCCACTAGTGCCTGACACAATAGGCAAGGTGTTACTAACTTAGAGTCAGAATTCCCTTGAGGGTAAAACTGTCAAGACTACCCATGTAGCCCGATGATGAACTCGAGTTGAGTTCTAATTGATTATTTATTATTCATATGTCTACATATTTTATTTCCTATCATTTCCAAGATTTGATAACCTAAGGCTCTGATACCATTTCTGTGGCGCCCCAACGTCGGGGTCAGGAATCTCGGAGGCCGTGCCATCTAAATTATTACAACCACATAACTTACACCACAATATATAAATACTCATGCTTCACGACCCCACACTTATCACACACATACACACACTTACAGGTTATTGTCTTGGAAATGAACCATCATATCTAGAGTAATTTCAACCATCAAGTGATAATTATTACAACCCAAAGGTGATTTAGTCTTACCGGGAAGTAACCTTTAATTAAGGTTAGTCCTCCGGCCAAATATACGTTTCTTGTTTATTACCTTACATAAGTCATACTTATAAATAAGCCGAACTAAAAACAACTGAAAACTAATCCAGCTTATTCGGACTACCTGTGGTACAAAACCAAACAATCTACGGAATAGCTGGCCATTCCCTACCCATTTCCTGGATGTGGTTCTCATGGAAGGCATCTTGATTGACTGTTGTGTTGTGTCAATTTAAGAAAACAAGTGTGAGCTATAATCCCAGCATAATAAGGTACAGTATAAAGATGACTGTATGATAACTTACGTAAAACATCATATATGATACTTCTGTTTTATTCAAAAATAGTTTTCCTTGGTGATACACACCTTCTTATGAAAACAATTCTTTAAGGGATTTTAATATCCTGCGAATACCTTAATAGTAATCCCAGCACCTAGGCTTGGGTTACGGCATTGCATCACAATTCTAATTAGAAGAATTAGGACTTCATTGGAGCCACCGCATACGATGATCAGTCGTACTGCGATAAAAGTAACCTTTTCTACTAGTAGAAGGACGACACCTTCGTATCCTGGTTATCAATATTGCCGCATACGGGCTATGTGTCCTCTTTCGGGTATACACACACTTCGCAGGTCCTTAGGTACATATTGTACCGTCTCCTACGGTACCAGTAGTCTATCCAATACACGAAGTACTTGGATTCTACCCCTCCCTTGTCCTTTAGGAAATCCTATCATCTCTCGAGAACTCGAACCACATCGAAGTTTCCCCCAAGCGTTTTGCTTGTTGATAGGCATAGCTTTACTTTATATATATATGTACTTCTGAAGATTTCGGAGGAAGTACTAGGGATGTGAGTTGACCGTTGTCAACAGATAATTAAATAAGGGGAAAAAGTTTCTCCTTGAAACTATATTCAAAATATTAAATAAGTCGGGATAATATTCTCCGACGATCTGAAATTATTCGAATGATCTTCGAAATCAGATTGTAGTTTAAATCCGGTTCTATGATTTTTAAATCAATAATAAACCCTTTAATAATTAATAAATAATTAAATGATAATCGATAAATAATTAAACCTCGAATTAGTTTACTCTCTAAAAGAATATTTAAAATAATCTTCCTCAACTAGTTTATGTCTACGTAGTTAATAATCTTTAATGATTAATCAGGTTTGAAATAAATAATTGTTGGGATATACTAATCCCATGATAAAAGAATAGGTACATAATATTTACTATTCGAACAATAAAATATAGTTGAGGGAATATGATCGTTAGGAAATCGTTTTAATAAAAGTTCGAGGTATTTTTAATGTCTCGTAAGTGGACGTTGAGTCCCTTTAAAACTAACTACTATGGACTTATAACCGTCCTATAATATCACCGGAATGATTCCCGGGTTTTTATCTTAAATCTCGACCGACTCTCGGTCTTTTATAATATGTCACGCTTATAGCGGAATAAACATTTCACGACATATACTTATCGCACAACATCGCTACATTATGCGAAAATCCAACAACTACGTATCATGGCAAGCATGGTATTTATGCAATGATAGTAAAACAATCCTTTCACAGCACAACAGTAAAATGGAGTTGGGTTTGTAAACTTGCCTGGGTATCTCGAGGTGGAGGATGCTCTAGGTTCCGCTCGGAAATCTATAACCATAAACACAATTCATTTCATTAGGTCCTGTTCTAATTTACGGCGACTCGCACTCGTGTGCTACTTATTATCCACCCTCTCAACTTATAATACCCTTATTATTTATTTAAGTCATTATTCACATTATGGTCGCTTTATTTTTCTAAGTATCTTAGGTTCATTCTCAATATCGCCGTCGGCTCGCTTATGGATTCTACAGTTTCTAATTGCGCGGTCTCGGCTCTGATATTTTTATAAAATTTAAAAATAATTATTTTTACTTAAAATTTTTATGGCAGTTAGAAAAGTCAATATATTACTCTCTGTAAAATTTTCATGATTTATGAACACTTTAAGTCGATCCTTTATATTTTCAAAGTTCGTAATTCGTAGCAGTTTTTGTTGCGTAAATCACTTTTAGTAAAACGACCATAACTTTTGATCCGTAAATCGGAATCAAGCGATTTTAGTGCCTAAACGATCCTTATAATATTTTCTATCATAATCAAGGATTATTGTTCAAGAAACTACAGTTTACAACTTCGGGACGTTTTGCAGAAACTTAAAGTTATGATTTGTTGGTTTTAACGGAGTTACGTTTACGATCGGGGTTTCGTTTACGCCTTAACTCTTAACACAACCACCAACAATCATCATTTCATCATCAACGCACAAACTCCTCTCAAGAATATCATGTTCTTGAGGCAAAAACAACCAACCTTAAATCTACTTAACTTAAACATCAAGATTTCATCAATACCACTTCTTAAACTAGGTTTACTACCACATACTAAATGGATCTAAAAATGAATCTTAAATAAAGTTGGGCCAAAGATTTTTACCTTTCTTGAAATCTTGAGACGTGTTCTTGAGGATGGTGAAGGCTTGGAAGTTCTTGGTATGATTTTTGGAACCTAAAACCACCATTGAAATCAAGAAACCAAAGAGAGGTTACTATTCATACTATTTACTAGTCACTTTCTTGATTTTATTTCACTCATCAAACCTTGATAAAAAGAGATGAACGAATTTTCTTACCTTAGTTTAATTTCCATGAAGCTTGGGAATTAATGGGATTATTTTACCATGGCTAGAACTTGAGTTTTGATTTTGGATTTCTTCTTTTTTCTTCAAGGGCCGAATGGAAGCAATGTGAAGGGGGGGTGGTATTTATGCTTGCTTCTATTGGTTGCTTCTAGGAAATGGGGTGTGATATCTTCAACTTGATTTTTATTCTCCTAGGTTGAATCCTAGGTTTATTCTTGTTGTAAATCTTGGGGACAAAATCCAAGTAGCTTGCTAGGCTACAAGCTAACTACATGGGTTAGCTTCCGTAGCACACTATTTTGCTAGCTAGCTTGATCATCCTATGGTTAGCTTACTATTTGATAAAGTAACCATGGTAACTTTCCTACCATAGTTTAGTTAGTGTGTTACGTTTATTTAATCGTTTACGCGTTCGCTCGGTTGCTTAAATATTTTCGTAATACTTACTCGTAAATGATTCGCGACGTAATTCCTTTCATATTTATTCCTTATATTTTGAATTATCATACTTGAATATAAATCTGTAGGGTTTTAATCTTGTAATTATATTGTGATTCCTGTAATCCTCGGTGAGTCGTAAATACGGTTGTTTTTCAAAGTTCGTTTTCTTCGAAAACTAATAGCGTTTACATACACTCATTTGGTACGTATAATCGTAATATCAACTCCGAAACTCATTTTCTCATGTACTGCATAGTGTGGGCTCAAAAGTTTTTCCCATCCGTCAGGGTTACTAATCATTAAAAGTTTTACAAGGTCTCAAAAATTCGAGTTATTACAGTAAGCTTCGATCCTAGGAAATCCATGAGTGATCTCAAGGGGCACTACAGCCTCGGCTCCGTAAGCCAGCTTGAATGGGGTAGCTTCAGTTGTCACTTTGCAGGTGGTACGATATGCCCATAGTATAGGCAGCAACTCATCCACCCAAGTGTTCCTTGAGCGTTCCACCCTCTTCTTAAGTCCATCAAGGATGATTATGTTAGCAACTTTCGCTTTCCCGTTTGCCTGAGGATGTGCAACCGAGGTAAAACAAAGTTCTATGTTGTTATCATCGCATTACTCTCTGAACTCTGCATTATCAAATTGTTTCCCATTATCCGTGACAAGGATGTGTGGGATTCCATACCGGCATATCACATTTTCCCAGAAGAATTGGGCAATTTGCTTGGTGGTTATCTTGGCTAGTGTCTTAGCCTCAATCCACTTCGTAAAGTAGTCTATTGCTTCCACAATGAACTTCCTCTGTCCCGATGCTACAGGAAATGGTCCAAGTATGTCCATTCCCCACATTGCAAAAGGGATGGTTGTGCTGATCGATGTAAGCCTCTCTGGGGGCTTTCATACTATTGGAACGTGCCTCTGGCACCTATCACATTTTTTCACATAAGCTGTTGTATCGGCTAGCATAGTTGGCCAGTAGAACCCCAACCGGGTTATCTTGTGAGCGAGGGCTCTGCCCCCCAAGTATATATGATTTTGTTTATATTGGTCGAATTTATATTATTTTGTTTAATTTAGTTCATTAGTATAATTTTTTAGGAGGATTGATAGTATTATTATTTTATTTTAACCCGAGTCACATTATATCGACTAAATCTTAATAATTTATATTTAGTTTGCTCAAATTTAATTTAGCCCGAAGTAATAAATTAGAATAATATGGAACTCGATATGAAAAAGAAAATTAGCATTTGCAGCGGATTTAATTTCAGAGTTTATGCAAATGCTTTAAACTTAAAAAGACCAAAGGATCCAAGCAAGTCTGGGTCCTTGAAACTAACCATTAGTGGTCTTTGTGATTGCAGGGCAACAGGAAAAACATCCTAGTTCTGGACAGTGGATGTTCAGGACATATGACCGGAAATAAAGCCCTGCTATCAGTCTTTATGGAGAAAGCTGGCCCAGGAGTTTCTTATGGAGATGGAAACATGGGAAGAACTCTGGGATATGGCAATATAAATCTTGGGTATGTCATCATTGAATCAGTAGCTCTTGTCTCATGACTTAAACACAATCTGCTAAGTGTGAGTCAAATCTGTGACAGAGGTTATCATGTGGATTTCTTTGAAGAACACTGTAAAGTTGTAAGTAATTCTACAGGAAAAGTGGTTCTGAAAGGTTACAAGCATAATAACAGTTATGAAGCCAGACTTTCAACAAGTTCTGATGGTTCTGCAATCTGTCTGTTGAGTAAAGCATCAATTGAAGAAAGCTGGAATTGGTAGAAAAGACTTTCTCATTTAAATTTCAACAACATAAATGTGCTTGTAAAGAAAGATCTTGTGAGAGGACTGCCAAAATCAGTATTTTCTCCTGATGGCCTTTGTGATTCATGTCAAAAGGAAAAAACAAAGGAAATCTTCATTCAAGAGCAAAACTGAATCCTCAATTCTTTATCCTTATCACCTACTGCATGTTGTTCTATTTGGTCCAGTCAATGTCATGTCTATTGCAAAGAAGAAATATGCTATGGTTATAGTGGATGAGTTCACAAAGTACACTTGGGTGTATTTCTTGCACAAGAAGAATAAAACTGCATCAACTCTAACTGATCATGTCAGACAGCTGGATAAGTTGGTCAAAGATTCTGTTAAAATTATAAGAAATGATAATGGCACTGAGTTCAAGAATTCAATCATGGAAGAGTTCTGCAAAGAAACCTCCAAGGCCTAAGGTAAAAGGCATTGTGATCAAGAAGAAGTCACAAACTGAGGCATCAAAGCCCAAAACAAGATCACAATCTGAGATTGATCCCAAAGACAAAGGGAAAGGAAAAGTTGATGAACCAATCAAGCCACTGGAAATGAAAATTCCTCAAATTCTGATAAAGCCAGTGTGCAAAATGGTTCAAGTTACTGATGATAATCTTGCTGAAGATAAAGATGTTCAAACTCTGAAAAGAAAGAAGATTTCTGAAGATTTAAAGACAACCTCTGACAAGGCTCAAGTTGTTCAGAGTGAAGAACAGCAAGCTATAACAAAAACAGCAAGTTCTGATAAAATCATCAAGTCAACCTCTGATAGTGCTCAAGTTGATTTAGACAAAATGGAAGTAGCTGATAAAAAGAAACTTATGTGGAAAAATGTCAAACCATCAGATCCAAAGAAAAGCCAATTACTGTCTACTTTCATGACTATAGGGTTAAATGCTAGAGAACCAAGAGACAGGGCTGGACTAGGTTCTGATGAAGCAAAGATTAAGACATGAGTTGAAGTTGCTACTAGAGATCCATTTCTATTGACTGACAAACCGCTTGAAGATGTTACATAGAAACATCTTGATAAGGTTATCTCTGTTCAAGTGGTACTGGATGCTCATGACAAGCACAATGTCAAGGAAAATCTGCTTCTATTTCTTGAAGATGGAAGGACATATCAAATGTCAGAATCAGATGTGCTAAACAAATCACTGAAAGAACTTCAATTATTTCATTACCTTTTAGAGGTAAAGTCTAATATTACCAGGAGATGGTCAACCTTCATATTGAAGACCATCAGAGATAAAGCAAGAATTTCTGGTTCAAGAGTTACAGAATTCATTCCTAATATTGTTAAAAATGATGGAAGTGAAACTCCAATGAAGAAGAATTCTGCTAAGCTTGAAGTTTTACTGAATGAGAAATGTTTGTGCTACAATGAAGATTCTTCTCATCCTAGGGTAATAAGACTGAATGATGGTTTAGAAAGAAACCATGTCTCTGCTTTAAGGACTTCAATCTACCAGATTGGAAGTCAGGATGAAGAGATGAAGCAAGTTAAGACTACAATGTCTCAAGTCCTGAGGATTAAAGAAGAAAAGATAATATCAAGCTTTGTCAAGAATCATTATGGATTCAGATTGACTCAGTGAGATTGGTAAAAGCTACAAGGACTGTAAGTTGTAGTTAGTTATCTAGTTAAACTCTTATTGCATTTGTACTTAAATGTTTTTGACATTATCAAATCCATTAACTTATATATTTTGCATAATTTACAAGTTGGGGGAGATTGTTAGATATATTTTAGATGTCATGTCTAATATGATTCATGTTTAGTTTTCAGATCTTAACAAACAGGTCATATCAGGACTTACTGGAATCAGGACTTACTGGAAGTCAGAACTTAATATCAGAACTTAAGGTCATATCAGAACTTAAGTGCGGGAAGACTTACAGTTAAGGAAGGAAGCTGATTTACAGTAGAAGATCGAGACTTAAACAAAAGAAGATATGTATGGAAAGAGTTAGAAGACTGGAAGACTTGTAGAATATATCTGATTGATATATTTTAGGAGACAGAATTATATTCCATATCAATTAGAAGTTATCTTGTAATTGTGTACTATATAAACACAGACTTAGGGTTTACACTATATGTGTTATCATTATCGAGAAGATTATACATTGTAACCTAGCAGCTTTTAGTGATATTTTGTTCATCACTGAGAGTGAACAATTCTATTGTAACAGAGTTTATCATATTGAATATATCTGTTTACTGTTACTTGTGTTCAAAATCGATTTGATTGTAGTAACACTGTATTCAACACCCTTCTACAGTATTGTGTGACCTAACACCGTGCTATACGGGACTTAACCTACTACTCAGTAAGAATTATGTAACAAAATTGTCAGACACATGTAACAAATTTTTCACATAAATCTAAGTCAACTTATTTTATATGACTACGCATCTATACTATATTATAATAGACAAACTATTAAAAATTTGGTAATCGGTCGGTACTTGCTGAAATTACTTAATTATCCTTACTTCATTATTCTAATTCTAATTATTGGGTCTGCTCAATTCTAATTCTAATTGATATTGAACTCAACTTCCTCTGTTATTTTATCAATTTCAATTCGATTTTATATTGAATTATCATTATAATTTATATTAAATTTAACTTTTTCTACCAATTTAATTTTCTTTTTCATATCGAGTTCCATATTATTCTAATTTATTACTTCGGGCTAAATTAAATTTGAGCAAACTAAATATAAATTATTAAGATTTAGTCGATATAATGTGACTCGGGTTAAAATAAAATAATAATACTATCAATCCTCCTAAAAAAATTATACTAATGAACTAAATTAAACAAAATAATATAAATTCGACCAATATAAACAAAATCATATATACTAATTATTCAGTCTAAAACAAAATTATCTTATTGATCCAGACTTTAAAAAAATTAAAATTAAATTAAAAATAATTAGTTTGATTTGGTCGGTGTATTGGGCATTAGGCTAAAATAAAATAATGTAAACCACTAATCGGAGATAAATCAAATTAATATTAGACTAAGTATAATTCGTATCCCATTGATGTGAACTAAAAAATCAAATTTTAATTAAAATATAAATATTTTTTTCTAGTAATGTTGTCTTATTTAAATATCTTTTATAGAGTTATAATTAATCGATTAAGTAATCATCATGCTAAAATAATATTTTTTAAGGTCCCAACATAATCGAGACATTATATTTTTATCCTCAATAAAATAATAATTTCGCTATAATAATATTTCCCCCTTATCAATGCTATCACTTTAAACAAATTTAAATGTTATAAAAAGTTATGAATATATATGTCTACTAACATAATTATCATGAAGTCATATCATTTAAAATTTTAAATGAACAAAATTAAGAATTAAAATCAATTTTTTTTAAAAAAATATATACTATTAAAAAAAATTGTGTGAACCGTGCATCGCAAATGTTTTAAGCCATTATACTATAAAATTATTTCCCTATACAATTTTAGACCCAAAAAAACTTATGAGTAAAGTTTGAATGGTCAGAGTTTGTGCAATTTTACTACCTTGCCCTTGAATGTATTAACGGACAACCAACGGCAGTTATGAAATGTATACAAAATACAACAGAAATTGGAGGAACACAAATTACATTTTTGAAAGGTCAATTACACACTCTACAGAAAAGATAAATTTTAGGTACACATTGTGCATTTTACTGTATAAAATACCAATACTCATTTAATTGATAGAAAACTTTCAGTCATTGCATCGAAAAAGTCTTAAACATGATTATAAATAAAATCTCACAACTAGCAAGACATAAAGTAGCACATTTAAACATAAACGTTAAGGACCATATCATTCTCGACACCATTTCCATCTCTACGTGGGCACTACCACTTTCGCATGATTTGAATGTAAACTTTTTTCATTCATTTCCACATCCGAGTCCAACTAATCTTGTAGCCTCTAAATTGACGCAGTCCACTTACTCGTTTGGATCCTATGAACGAATATAAGCTCTGGGTGTACTTGAATACTTGAGAGTAACTAAAATAAGGGGGGTCCCCGGAGATATCTAGCATTGTCACTGTTAAAGTTATAAAAGAACCACTCGTATTCTTTAACAACTAGTAAGAACTCAGCGTTGTTGAAAAGTTTCTCAAACCATCCTAACGGCACACCTATATCAACACTGATCATTTTAGTCCACAATGCCTGTTTCACTTATCAAATTCATGATTATCTCTCCAGAGCACATCTTATCACCATAAGTTTACTTATCATATTATAACCCTTTCTGTAATAAAATTAGTATATAGCCTTGCTGATAGTTTCTAAACACCCACTTCTGAAATTCTACATTTCTAACTAGTGCTTCTCTTCATAATGTAAATACAATTAGAGCTTGTTTCTTTGCATTTTAATGGTGATTGTTCAATCTTAAGATGGTATCATAGCGAATCTTCCGCAACAAACTCATCTTATCGCTTTTTTCTTCGATTTTGTGAGTAACTTCTATGATCGTTACTTGTTTTCGATAAAAAATATGTTGTTTTTCATCTATATATGTTTTTTATTGTTCATAATCACATTGTTATCATATCATCTTGTTATCACATTTTCATGTTTTGTCATTATTCCCACCATATTTTTGTTCATCTGACGATCTCTCTATTTTCCCTATCAATCTCTCTCAATCTTGATATTCATACATAATCGATTATCCTATGTTGATATTGTAATGTCTCTACGTGACATATAGAATCTTTAGTTCAAGGATTCAAACAATAAAACAATAATAGTTTAGGGACGATTCAATTTATTTTCCCTTTCATTATAATAAACAAAGTAGGAGAAGCAAAAGCAAAAATAACAATTTTACCAACAATTCACCATGAGAGAGAGGAAGATAGTGTGTGAGAGTCTCAGTCAAAATGAAACGAATCAGTGGAAACAACTCAATTAAAATCAAAAATTTATACTCCAAAAAATCCAACCAATTTGAAGCAAAAAAAATCATGATTAAATTTAAAATCAAAATCATCTAAGAAGAATAAACAGAACCGATCAAAATGAAAGGAAATCAGTGTAAACAACTCAATCAAAATCAAAATTTATAGCCCGGAAAATCCAACCAATTTGAAGCAATGAAAAACAATCATGATTAAAATTTAAAACTCAAAATCATCTAAGAAAAAAAAACAAAAACGATTCGAAGAAGAAGGCGAGAAAAAAATAATAATAAGGTGAATTTTATCCACTATACTCTAAAGGATGCAACTTTCTTGAAGTAAATGGTAGTTGAGTACGTGTTGGTTTTAAACCAAGATTATACTCTAAAATGGGCAAGTTTCTTGAAATATATGGTAGATGAGTATGTGTTGGAGTCCTAGTTCAGTTTTACCTTTATTTATATATGTTTTTAGTGTATAGTTCATTATATCTATGTTTAGGTAATATATGTAATTTTAATAATTTTTAATTCAAAAAATTGAGACAATTCAAAAAATAGAATGATGTGATTTAAGAGGCGCCACATAAATGCTTTCACCTTCTTTTTTTATATAAGTATACTGATTTGTCGGGAGTTTCTTTTGCTTATGTCATATATGAAGATTTATAATGATGTGGTCAATGATCTATTGGTTCCTGAGCATAGGAAACTAAAAATTCATGAAAATGTTGAGGTACTGTAAGTACATTAACATATACTAACATAATAGCCTGTGCGGTACACATGTCATTTTCTAGCACTACATGAAAGACCTATCATTTTAGATTTTAAAATGGTAAACCGAAAAGATTTTGTTCATTAATGAAATTTAATGTTCTTAATTATTTAAGTCAAGTGTGAAAGACGAGTATAATAAAACTGAAAAAACTGACTGTTTCAATTATTTATCACGTAAAATTACATCCATGAATCGTACTATAAAAATCGGCTCCATATGAATAGTATGTTTATTCTTACTAAGTTATTTCCCACAAATTTCGTGACACAAATAGAGTTTCTCTTTTGAATTACCACATGATGGCACTAATATGTAAATACATGACAAATAAAATAATTAGCATCTCCACACCAAGACTGTAATGAATTTATAATATAAGAAGTGTTAGACAAATGAAGTAACATATAGGTACATACAAACACTCTTTACATGTACATTTGGCTTCAAAATTATTTGTATAGTGTTGTACATATCTGCATCACTTGCTAATATTTTATAATGTTAAAATTAATTAGGAAAAATCAATTCATTCGTCCTTTAACTTTATGTTATTTTTGGTATATGTCCATGTTTTATAAAAATAATTATTCTGATTCCTGTACTTTTAAATTTTTCGATTAACGTTCCTCCATCTAAATTTGACTAAAGGGTGTTAGTCTTTGCTGATGTGGAAAATGAAATTTTTTTAAAAAAATAAAGAAAATCTGATTCAGAATCTCTTGATTATATCATAATTTTCATCTTTTTCTTTAAATCATAAATCTCTCAAAATAATAGTTTTAATGGTAAATGTAAGGGATAATTAATTCTAACGTCCTTGAACTATAGGCACTTTTTTTCAAGGTCCCTGAACTATAAATATAAATTTATAAGTAATTCAACTTTTGATTTTTTCTCATCGAAGTCCTTCTGTTAAAATCAGATTGACGTCGTTAAATTCGAAGAATATTTTTGAAGGTCCGAAGAATCAAATGCAATTTTGAAGATGATTTCAGTTTCCAAATTTAAAGAGTGAGTAACCAAATCGCTCATTTTTCAATACTCTATCCATCAACATCGTCAACATCACTGAAAAATCAATTGAATCAAACCCTAATTCCATTCAAAAATTGAAAGTTTTCCAAACTGAATTTTGATGGTGTAGATGAGTAGAGGATTGAAAAATGAGCATTTTGATTACTCAAGCTTCAAATTTGGACATCGGAATCACCTTCAAAGTTGCATTTGATTCTCTGAAACTTTAAACATGTCCATAAGAGATTTGCCACGTCACTGAAAAACTAACATCATTACTCAGATTTTAACGGAAGGACTCCAATGAAAAAAAATCAAAAGTTGAATTATAAAGAAATTTATATTTATAGTTCAGGGACCTAGAAAAAAGTGCATATAGTTTAGGGACGCTAGAATTAATGAATGAGTTTGGAGTCAGAATTATTGTTGAATCTATGGTGATTGATTTCAGAATGTCCACAGATTTCTCAATGTTTTCACAAAGAAATGGCAAGTGGGCCAACAAATCATCTAAAAGATGATGCCCACTTGCTTGAGATTTTGGCTCCTCCAAGAGAGTTAAAGATGGAGAATCAGAAATTGATGTATGAATCATGTCCACATCCAAAGAGTTAGTGGGTGAGTTTGGTGTGTGAGGTGCTTCTATAGTAATAGATTTTGACTGTGACTCAAAATTTATTGGAGCCACGTCAATCTGAATTTGAGAAGGTGCTATAACTGAGTCTTTGACTGCAGATTACACAGTGTATGCACCCTATGTATCCCTAGTGTGTTTAGGTTTCTTCTTTCTTGTGTAAGTTTGAGGTTGGTCTGTGTCTCTAACCCTTTTGGCCTGTGCTCTTGGCTGAGAGCTTTGTTCAATAGTCACATCATTTTGGGAGGATGCAACTAGTAATGAGCTAGATTCCTTATTAATCACTACAGTTTGTTGGGAAACTGCAGTGTGGTTAGTCTGGGTTATACACACCTCACTCTCCTTATTCTTAGGGCTTCTTTGATTTACACCTTGTCCCTCATCAGCCTCACTTCCCTTCACACTCCCCTCTTGGTGTTTGGTAGATTTTAAAACTAGTATCTTTTGAGAGAGACTAGAGTGGGTTTTCTTTGACTTAGATTTAGAATTAAAGTTTTGATTGTGTGGCTTGGGTAGGCACCTGTTTGGTCACTGTCAAAGATACCATAACTACAGTTGTTTGCAAATAAATTTGTGGTTGGGTAGAAGCAAGACATAAGTGTTTACCGTACTTACCTGAGGATCCTCCATGATTGGAAAGTAAATGAGGGGAATCTCACTGTGGTGATTTGCCCTGTCTAATTCAGCAATAACTCTCATTTCTTAAACCCAACAATCAATCTTGTTAGTTGGGTTCTCAATTATAAGATCTTCAGAAACAAAGTTAGCTAGCAACATAAAGAATCTAGCATAATATATGTTCTTAGATCTTTTCTTTATGTCTCCTAGCTTATACCCTAACTCATACATCACAAAGTTACTAAAATTAAAATACTTATCATGTTAGATATATTTATGATGTCATGTCTAATCTGATTTGTTTAGTTTCAGAACTTAATATCAGAACTTATCAGGACTTACTGGAAATCAGGATTTACTGAAGACGGGAAGATATCAGAACTTAAGTTATCAGAACTTGTGATATCAGAACTTAAGGAAGGATATGCTTCAGAAGTAAAGTGCGGCTAATTTCTAGGAGACGATCTGGACTAAAACAAAGGAAGATATATGCTTTAGGAGTTGGACGACTAGAAGACTTGTAGAAGATAATATCTGATTGATATATTTTAGGAAGAAATATATTTCATATCAATTAGAAGATATCTTGTAACCGTGTACTATATAAACACAGCTTAGGGTTTACACTATAAGTGTTATCATTCACGAGAATATTATTCTTTGTAACCCTAGCAACTCTTAGTGATATTGTTCATCACTGAGAGAGTAGTTTAACCTACTGTAACAGAGTTTATTACGATTGAATAAACTACTACTTTTTGTTCTAAATCGATTTGATTGTATAAACACTATATTCAACTCCCTTCTATAGTGTTGTATGACCTAACAAGTGGTATCAGAGCATCTCTGTTGATATACAAACAGTGAGATCCAGTTTACAATCATGTCTGACGAAAACAAACTCCACCTAAGCCCACCAAAACTCAAGATACTCAAAACAATCAAACCCACAGTCGATATGAAAGTATTAGGGTTCCCATACTGAGAGCATCTGAGTATCCTATATGGAAGGTAAAGATGGCTATGTTTTTGGAAGCCACAGATCCTGAATACCTTGATAGAATTAATGATGGACCATATAAGCCTACCAAGCTTTCTGTTGCAGTTGCTGATCAACCAGTAAAGACCATACCACAGGAGAAAGGTGATTACACACCTGAAGACATCTCATCTATTGCCAATGATGCAAGGGTAAGGCATTTACTTCATAGTGCAATTGATAATGTCATGTCAAACAGGGTAATTGGATGCAAGACTGCGAAGGAAATATGGGATGCTTTGGAGACAAGATGTCAGGGAACTGAAGCCATCAAAAAGAACAGAAAGACAATACTCACACAGGAGTATGAGCACCTTGACTCAAAATCTAATGAGTCACTAACTAATTTATATGACAGATTTGCCAAACTCTTGAATGATCTGTCACTGGTGGACAAGGAATATGATCTTAAAGATTCAAATATAAAATTCCTTTTAGCTCTTCCTGAAAATTGGGATTTGAAGTCTACTACCATAAGAGACAACTATGCCTTTGCTGAAACTACTCTTGATGAAATTTATGGTATGCTCAAGACTCATGAACTTGAGATGGATCAAAGGAGAAAAAGGCATGGAAGAAAGTCAAAGACAATTGCACTTAAAGATGAGGAGGAATCTCCTAAAGTGGTTATCTCAAAGAGGGGCAAAGGAAAGGCTATCATCATATGGTCTGATTCAGAGTCATCATATTCTGATGATGATGATTCAAAATCTGAAAATTTATCTGAAATAGATGTTGATGCAACTGTGTGCTCTTATGGTGAAGGGTATCACAAAGATAGCCTACAAGAAATTCAGAAAGGGTAAGAAGTTCTCCAGGAAAGATGGAAGTTCTGAAAAGAAAGGGTTCAGAAAGACTGAAGGCAAAGGAGGAAAGTCTGACAGATGAGAAAACTCAAATGTCAAATGCTACAATTATGGTGAAAGAGGCCACATCTCTCCTGACTACAAGAAAGGAAAAGGTGATAAAGGCCAGGCACTTATCACAAAGAAGAAAAACTGGGCAGACACTTTAGATTCTGAAGAAGAGGTGAACTATATTTTGATGGCAAATGCTGATAGCAATTCTGGAACTGCTGAATTGAAGGTACCTCATTCAACTCCTGCTTTTCATACTGATGATATTTCTGAGCTAAGATTATATCTTAAAACCATGTTCATTAGTTTTAGAGATCAGACTTTAGAAACTGAAAGATTAAAATCTGTAAGTCTTGCTCTTAGAAATAGAAATGACTATTTAGAAAAAGAGTTAGGTATATTTCATCAAACTCAGAAAGAAAGAGATGAGGCTTTGTATGTTAAAGATGAACTGCTAAAACTGAATAAATCTCTTAAATCTGAACTAGAAAAGGAAAAGGATATAATCAAAACTTGGACTAACTCTGGAAAAATAACTCAGAAAATCTTAGAAAGTGGAAATTGGAAAGAAGGACTAGGTTACCCAGATGATAAAGAAGAAAAGGAAACTGTGTCATCTAAACCAAACTTTACCAAGAAAGCTGAAAAGCCTAAAGTTAATCCTGTCAAGTTTGTGTAAAATTCAGACAAGTCAAAATCTGAAAAGATGAAAGACTCTAAAATAGAAGTCAAAGAAAAGTCAACTTCTGACAAATTAAAATAGGATAAACTAGCTATAGTAAACATTGGCTTAATGACAAAGAAGCAGGTTAAGTATAAGCTGAAAGAGATTAAAAAAGTGAACAAGGTAAAGGAAGTTAGGAAAAATAGGAATGGAAAGGAAGGTGTGAATAAAAGCAATAATTATATGCATGTTCCTAATGTTCCTAGAAAGAAATACTATAATTATGGAAACTCTAACCATCTTGCTTCTTTTTACAGAAAAAATAAAGAAATAAACTCTTTACCTCCTAGATCAGGAGTTAAGAGTCAGCCTGTTAAGTTTAAACCACAAAATCCTTGTTTTCATTGTGGTAGTTTATGGCATCCTATTTATACTTGTAAGGAATATCGTAGTTTTTACTATAATTATTATCAAATAAAACCTTTTTTAAAGAAAGTTAGTGTAATTCCTTCTAGTGTAAATTCTGATGTAAAGTCTGATATAAAGTCTGATAAAAAGCATGTTAGCATAAACTCTGAAACTAAATCCGCTGCAAATGTTAACAAACTTAAAAAGGCCAAAGAATTCAAGCAAGTCTGGGTCCTTAAAACTAACCAATAATGGTCTTTGTGATTGCAGGACAACAGGAAAAACATCCTGGTTCTGGACAGTGGATGTTCAGGACATATGACTGGAAATAAAGCCCTACTATCAGACTTTGTGGAGAAAGCTTGCCCAGGAGTTTCTTATGGAGATGGAACCATGGGAAAGACTCTGGGATATGGCAATATCAATCTTGGGAATTTCATAATTGAATCAGTAGCTCTTGTCTCAGCACTTAAACACAATCTGCTAAGTGTGAGCCAAATCTGTAATAGAGGTTATCATGTGGATTTCTTTGAAGAACACTGTAAAGTTGTAAGTAATTCTACATGCAAAGTGGTTCTGAAAGGTTACAGACATGGTAACATATATGAAGCCAGACTTTCAACAAATTCTGATGGTTCTACAATCTGTCTGTTAAGCAGAGCATCAATTGGAGAAAGCTGGAATTGGCACAAGAAACTCTCTCATATAAATTTCAACAACATAAATGAGCTAGTAAAGAAAGATCTTGTGAGAGAACTGCCAAAATTAGTATTTGCTCCTGATGGTCTTTGTGACTCATGTCAAAAGGCAAAACAAAGAAAATCTTCATTCAAGAGCAAAACTGAATCTTCAATTCTTGAGCCTTATCACTTTCTGCATGTTGATCAATTTGGTCCAGTCAATGTCATGTCCATTACAAAGAAGAAATATGCTATGGTTTTAGTGGATAAGTTCACATGATACACTTGGGTGTATTTCTTGCACAAGAAGAATGAAACTACATCTACTCTAATTGATCATGTCAGACAGCTGGATAAGTTAGTCAAAGATTCTGTTAAAATAATTAGAAGTGATAATGGCACTGAGTTCAAGAATTCAATCATGGAAGAGTTCTACAAAGAGCATGGAATAAAACAGGAATTTCCTGCACCTGGAACTCCACAGCAGAATGGAGTTGTAGAAAGAAAGAACATGACTCTTATTGAAGTTGCACGAACTATGCTTGATGAAGCAAAGCTACCAACCTATTTTTGGGCTGAAGCTGTGCAGACTACTTGTTTTACACAGAATGCTACACTCATAAACAAGCATGGAGAAACACCATATGAGATGGTGAAGAAAAAGAAGCCAAATCTGAAATACTTTCATGTATTTGGATGCAAGTGTTTTGTTCTTAAGACTCATCCTAAACAGCTGTCAAAATTTGATCTAAAAGCTGATGAAGGAATTTTTGTTGGATATCTACTTTCCACAAAAGCCTTCAGAGTCTACAATTTAAGAACAAGGGTTGTCATGGAATCTATCAATATATCTTTTGATGATAAAAAGATTACTGGACTTAAAGATTTCAATGATCATGATCAGCTGAGATTTGAAAATGAAGATATAAATTCTGATTCTGTAAATTCTAATGACCTAAATTCTGATCATGTAAGTTCTGACGGGTTAAATTCTGATGTCATTGAAACTGTGGTAACTACTCCAAAGGAAAATGCACCTGTTCAAGGGGAGCAAGCTGATGAATATACCACATCTCAAGACTCTCAAGAAGCATCAGAACCAGTCACTGGCTCTTCAAGTTCTGATTCAGCAAGTGCTGATGAGCCAAATTCTGACAATTCTGGAAACTCCGATTCTTCAATTCCTGAAGGATCCAACTCAAATTCTGGAATCTTAGAGAGCATAACTTCAGGGGAGCATCAGAAAATGTTGATGGAGACAACATGGATCATGGGGGAGGATCTAGTTCTAGAGATCAACTTCCATCTGCAAGGAAGTGGACTAAATCACATACACCTGACTTAATAATTGGAGATCCTGAAGCAGGTGTCAGAACTAGAACAACAACATCAAATGAATGTCTCTATCATTCCTTTCTATCTCAGACTGAACCAAAGAAAGTGCAAGAAGCTCTTCAAGATGCTGATTGGGTGCAAGCAATGCAGGAAGAGTTAAATGAATTTGAAAGAAATAAAGTCTGGACCCTAGTGCCAAGACCAAAGGATAGATCCATTGTTGGTACAAAATGAGTGTTCAGAAATAAAAATGACATTGATGGAATAATTACAAGAAACAAAGCAAGGCTGGTTGTTAAAGGTTACTCTCAACAGGAGGGTATTGAATATGATGAAACATTTGCTCCAGTTGCTAGATTGGAAGCCATAAGAATCTTTTTGGCTTATGCTGCTCACAAGAAGCTCAAAGTCTTTCAAATGGATGTGAAAAGTGCTTTTCTCAATGGAGAATTAGAGGAAGAGGTATATGTTGAACAACCTCCAGGCTTTGTAGATCCAAAATTTCCAATTCATGTCTACAGGCTTGACAAAGCACTTAATGGGCTTAAGCAAGCTCCCAGAGCATGGTATGAGACTCTGACTCAATTCCTTCTGGAAAGTGGATTTTACAGAGGCATAATTGACAAGACTTTATTCTACCTCAACCATGGAAAAGACTTACTTTTGGTATAGATATATGTTGTTGATATCATCTTTGGCTCTACATATACAAAATTTGTGAAATATTTTCCAAATTAATGTAGTCAAGATATCAAATGAGTATGATGGGAGAACTTAGCTATTTTCTGGGACTTCAAGTCAAGCAAACTGAAGAAGGTACTTTCATAAATCAATCCAAGTACACTAGAAATTTACTCAAGAAGTTTGGAATGCAAGACAGTTCTACTGCATCAACTCCCATGGCCACTGCCACCAAGTTAGATAAAGATACTGGAGCATCAGTAGATATTACCAACTACAGAGGTATGATTGGCTCTTTACTCTATTTAACTGCAAGTAGACCTGATATCATGTATGCTACCTGTCTTTGTGCAAGATTTCAGGCTGATCCAAGAGAACCTCATCTAATAGCTGTGAAAAGAATTTTCAAGTACCTCAAGGGTACAGCTGATCGAAGATTGTGGTATCCTAGGGAATCAGATTTTAAGCTAATAGGTTACTCAGATGCAGATTTTGCAGGATGCAAAATAGACAGGAAAATCACTAGTGGAAGCTGCCAATTTCTTGGAGGCATATTGGTTTCTTGGTTTAGCAAGAAACAGAAATCAATTTCCACATCAACTGCAGAAGTAGAATATATTGTTGCAGGAAGCTATTGTGCACAGATTCTTTGGATGAAGAATCAGCTATTAGACTATGGGTTAGAATTTTCTTAAATACCTATTTACTGTGATAATCAAAGTGCTATTTCTATAACAGGAAATCCAGTTCAACACTCAATGATAAAGCACATCAACATTAGGTACCATTTTATAAGGGAACATGTGATGGAAGGTACAGTGGAATTGTATTTTGTTCCAACAGATCAATAACTAACAGATATCTTCACAAAACCACTATGTGAAGCTACTTTTACAAGGCTGGTAAATGAACTAGGAATGGTTTCAGGTTCTTTCTCAAACTCTATTTAGTTTTTGTTCTCATACATCAGACTTTATCATCAGTGTTTACAGATTTTCTTATCTCAATGTAATATGTGCTTAAATTGTTATATATTAAACACTTCTTGTTATCTGATGTGATTCTATAAACTCTGAAAATGTTTTGAATGTTCCGTGACTATTCAATCCAATAAGGATTATCTTGATAGGTGCTGACTTAGTAGTCTTTAACAAACTATGTATCTCATGCTTGAATTAGTTGTTTATGTGGAAATCAATAACACAAGCAAATTCTGATTTTGATCTTAGTCAAATTTACTTTGTGTATCTTATTACTAAGTCACAAACTAGATTATTGATTCTTATCTATCAAATTCTGATGTCAGTAAATCTTAAGGATGAACTACATGCTTGATAAGCCTCACTTATCTGAAGAAAATAAAAGAAAAGAAAAATTGAAATCAGGTACTCCTTTGAGATCTAGAGTAAATATGTGAGAGGGAAGATCCAAGTGCATTGCTGGTATTAAGTTATATGCATTAGAAAAGCAAATTGATTTTTCTTGGTGACTTTTCACATTCTCTGATTACTGGAGAAATATTCTGATAACAACATAAATTCTGATGGAAGTTGTAACTCATTTACACTGAGAAGCCATTGTCTAAATAATTTCAAAAGATGCATAAAATAAGCACAAACAGTTGAGGTGGATTCTTGCATAACTTTATTCTACAATAGACTTCACAATTCAAGACAAATTTTAAGTATTTTTCTTAGTTATGCCTTATTTCTAAGATATACCGAAGTTTATCAGACATTTAATCCGTATCTGATCATTTGCATATACACACACTATCACTCCATATGAATGATGAAAATTACTGTGGTGATTAAGTTGTTTCTGATAAACAGTTAAGTATTATTTGCATAAATTCTGAGAACAAGTTCTGATTATGTTCTGATGATTAAACTCTGAAGATACTAGTCAGTATTTGTGTGAAGAATCACATAAACAGTCATTCACTTTTTGAGTACAGAAACCATGTTCTGATGACCGTTAAATTCTGATAAGAGTCAAGTACTGATGCAAACTCTGATGCTTACGTGTCACATTTTAATTACTTGACTTATTTTCAGTATTTAATGTAACGGTTATATTTCACAGGAAAGTAATTAAGTGAGATAAAAATAGTGATAATCATTTGGTTAATAGGTTGCGTGTTTATTTTGGTAACCTCATATGAGCAATAATTACTGCACGTTTACCGTGCCCACTAATAATGTTTTGACTGTTTACATGCTGCCAGGTGTAAAATGTTGGTTTTACTTTGAAAAAGAGCCGTTGAGTAATAAGAGTATAAATATTAGAGATAAAAGATTATCAAATCTTTTAACTTCTCTCTCATCTTATCTCTTATTTCTTTTACTCTCTCTCTCTCTCTCTCTCTCTCTATTTTCTAACGAACTTTCTTACAGGCATTTTATCAAACACCTTGCAAACACACAACTTTTCACTTAGTTTCTCACAGAAATGGCACCAAAGGACCTTATCTATGATGGAGCCAAGTTTGTTCCCAACAACTACATGGCTATTCTCAACAAGGACGAGGCTCCTTCCGAGCTTCACTTCATTCAAGATTTTCTTGCTCGAAGTGAAATTGGGTATACTCTGACCCAACCACAGACTCTCTCAGGCAAGAAAATTCTGGAGTTTTGGAGGTCTGGAGTCTATGATGATGGTGGTGAAAATGGGTCCCCAAGCATTATTTTTACAACAAGGGAAGATGAGCACTTGGTCACCTTGTCAACTGTTCGACAAGCCTTGTATTTTCCAGAAAACTATACTTACAGTTCATAAGTTGGAGAGTCAGTACTTCAAAACATGATGGCAAATCTTGGCTATGAGAAATCTTTGTCCAAGCTGGGACAACTGAAGAGACCCTACATCAGGAGGGAGTGGAGCTTCTTTTTCGACTGTATTACCAAAGCCTTTGCCAACAAATGCTCCAACTTTGATGTTATTCCAATCATAAGTCAGCAAATTGGGTATGCTCTTCTTAATCAAACTCATTTTGATTATGCTAGTGTTGTGCTAGGTTTTATTGGGGATAGGATGAAAGAGGACCCAAATACTGTTTATTTTGCTATGTTTTGTCAGCTTATTTACAGTTTTTATTGTTCTAATAAGCCCCAAAACTTTAGTGAGACAATTGCGCCCTTTAAACTTCATAAAAGGGCTTTCACAGACTTATTATCTGCTGATAATAAGAAGAATATACTAAGACCCCTCCAAATTCCTCAATCTGTAAAACAGTTCTTAGTAAACTCTGATCTTCACACATACACAACCATATATTCTAATGTTGCACCTACACAGTCTTCTACTTCTCAACCTTCACCAACATAACCTTCTAATACTCAACCACGGTCTACTATCAGAACCTACTATCAACCAGCATCAGCACCTACAATCAGAACCTCACCTCTCAAAACTAAAACCAAACCAACATCTGGTACTTCTCAAAAGGTGCCAGTTGTAAAATTTGACACATCCTCTAGGCCCAAAACCAAAAGGACTAACTCTGTGCCTAAATCTCCACCAAGGAAAAGAAAAAGGATGATTTTGAGAGATGAATTTGATGAGGATGAACAAGTCCATATTCCTGCATCAGAACCTGTGACAGTTGAAGCTGAAGAGTCAACTCTTCAAAAAGAGAATGAAGCTGAGGGTTCTGGAATTTTGAAAAGGAAAAGACCTTCAAGTTCTGATACAGATAAAGTCACTCCTCCATCTAGAATATCAAGGAAGACTAGGGCAGGTGTGAAAATTACACAATCTCAATATGAAGATGCTGAGGAAGGGGATCAGTGTAATAACCCCAATTTTTGGGAAATTTTTGAAACCCTTATGAATAGTGTTTTTGCTGAATAAGAAAACTTTTCATGCCACACTATGTAGGGGTTCTGATATGGATATTCTGAGATTTTATTAGTACTTTATATGGGATATAAGTGTATGTAAAGATCGTCAGAATCCAAATCCGAACACTTTGATTTTTCCCGAAAATCCACTAGATACGGAAAGAATTGAGTATAAGGTAACAGGATAAAAAGGATTTAAATTAAAGGATTATAATAGAGGATCATAAAAAGGAATATAATGTATTGAGAAAGGTTAAGGGAACCTAAGTAATAAGATCCCGGGTATGATCCTTCAAACGATAAACGAAAATGAAAGTTAAGCGAACCGTATAACAGATCAGCGGTCATTAGGCAAATAATTAGGAAGTTAATCAAAGGGATTAGAGAGGATGATGTCACCCAACCAATGAGAAGAGGACAAGGAGGGAAGGATGACATCACCACCTGACACAAGCATGACATGGGAAGGAAGGAGATGTGGTGGCTTTTTAACCACACAAAATCAAGGGCAACTAGGTAATTTACTAAAACAAACACAAAAATCAAACCAACCAAGCCAAGCAAATCATTTTTCATCAAAATCAAAAAGAAACCAAGGCATTGTTCTTCATGCTCTCGGCTTTTACTATTGCAAAAGGGCAAGAAATTCAAAACTCAAGATCCAAGCCTCCTAAATTGGTGAGTTAATTCCCTAATCATCCTTATGCATAGTTAGGGCTATATCATGAGTTTAAGCCATCAATTCCTTCTCAATCTTCTCCATTTAATCAATGAAGAAGATAATGAATAGTGTTTTCAAGTTTTTAACTTGACATTTTTCTTGATTTCCTTGAAGATCCAAGCATTCCTAAGACTTCTCAAGGCTTCTTAAGGCTTCCTAGCTACTCCCACCACTTCAAGGAAGGTCTATCATCTCCAAACCCTAGATTCCTATGTATTATAAGATGATTTTGATTAGTAGGGTGATATTGTAGCTTGATGTTGTGATTTAGAGTTTGGGATTTGAAATGGTGGTGAAATGGAATGGTAAATGTTGTTGTTTTGATTAAAAGAACTTAAGTATGGTTAAAGTTAAGCTTAGGCATAAGTATGAATGTTAAAATTGAATTGGTTGGGGTTGTTATGATGTGATAAGGATGGATGTTGGTTGTATGTTTGATTTGAGGTTGAATTGGGTTGGTTTTGAATGGTTTAAAATTGGTAAATCGCGTAAACATAGCCGTCGTAATGTCCGATTTTCTTTAGACTATTTTTGTGCATAACATTAGGACCAGAGAACCCCCTGCTAGATTATGACCATTTCCATGTCTAGATAGCTCATGTTACGAGCTTCGTTTTGATATGTAGTTCGTTCGATTCCGATGCACGGTTTAGGAGAAACGACCGTTTCAAGTAACGGCGTTTCGCGAACGAAACTTTTCCCCTCGCCTTACTTTGAAACATAGGTTAAAGACCAAAAAGGACTAATTGAAGTATGAAACATTTATGGTAAGTGTGTTAGGCAGTTGGTAAGACACTCGCGAAGGAATCGCCTTAAAACTCGTAAAGGTTAAATTATTAAAAATGGTGGAGCCGAGGGTACCTGAGTGACTTAAGAGAATCAATAAGTGCAAAATAAGCGTTAGAGTCTAAGTTAGTTAAAGTATAGATTTACAAGTGACTTTGGTTTAATTCCAACTTACTTGTTGTTTATAGGTTACCAAACTCGTCCCGAGCCTTTTATCACCCCAAGTCGCTCAGGCAAGTTTTCTACCCGTTATAACTGTTGTTGTGATGTATATATGTATATGCATTATCTTGCGATAGATGCATGTTGGTTAATTAGCAAATGTTGCAATATATTGAAGCATGCTGCTATGGTATATATATATATGCATGCCTATTTCGTATTCTTTCCATATATATTTGTTGATTCAGTTGATAATACCTATGCTACAGGATAGCAGTATTTTGCATATACCCTTATTATAAGGACCTAAAAGGTGAAAACATTTTCTTAAACCGGGAGTCGAGGATCCCGAGTAGATTTTGTATATATGTATATATATATATATATTTATATATATATATATATATGGTTATAGTTTTCAAAACTATTAATCGAATAAGGTTTATTCGATAACTTTAACTTTATTTTATTATTGAATATTATTTCGAATATTATTCGAAGGCGTATGACTCCTTTATATTAAATGAATATTATTTTGAATATTCATTCGAGGACTTATGACTCCTTTTATTTTATTTATTTAATATTATTTGAATATTCATTCGAGGGCTTATGACTCTTTTATATTATTTATTGAATATTATTTGAATATTCATTCGAGGGCTTATGACTCAGTTTATATTATTTAATGAATATTATTTGAATATTCATTTGAGGATCTATGACTCCGATTATTTGCTGAGATATATTCTTTATTTTATTAAAGAATAAGGTGTCAATAATCAAACTTATTTTCGATTATTCAAATAAAGATAGTACTTTTATATAAGTATATCTTTGGTTATTTAATACTCGTTTCAAGTATAAGTTTTAATACTTCTACTTCAATTATTTTTATAAAGATTATTCTTTGTGGGAATATTATTTAAATAATAATATTCAGACATTTTCTAAATATACTGGGGACTGATTTACTTCATTAAATCAGCTTTACTCCAAACACTCTTTAAAGTGTTTTCGAGTCTTCAAAATGATTTTTAAAAGTTAGAGCGGATCCCAAAACTCATTTTTTATTTAAGATCTTCCTTTTTAAGGGGATTTAAATACTCGCTCAAAACCTGAGGGATCTGGCTCTGTGGTGTATTTTATATTCGCAACAAGGTTGCAGTTTTGGTAAATGAATTGATTACTTACCCATCGTTCGGGAAGTAAGTCCATCTATTGAGTCGGCATAAGTAACATGGGCTCAGTGGGCGTCCATGATAGTGTAAGTGGCTCAGTGGGAGTCCATCAAATGCATAAGTGGCTGAGTGGCAGTCCAGCATAAGGTCCTATTGAGACCAGGGTGATGACCAGTGGGGAATTCGTCCATCTACTAGTAGAAAAGGTTACTTATAGGTATCTTTGCCTGATCAGCAAGATATCTGGTTTATGCCAAAATTCTTTTCCTTTCCAAATTTATTGGATATTGCAATTCTGTTCATACTTTACATGGCAGAGGTTTTCAGGAAATGTATAAAGGAAGATGTATATGTGGATATATATATATATATATCAGAACTTAATGAAGTATGTCATAACTTCATTTCCTTTAATAATATTTCAAAGATTGAATCTATTCAAGTCTTATCTTGTGGTCTCATCAGTGGGATGAACTTTTGAAATTAATTATAACTTGAACGGTGGTAGTTCAAGTAGTATTTGGAAAAGATATAAGTATATTGGAGTATCTTGTAACTTCATCTTTTAAACTTATATCTAGTTAATAATTGTCTTATGAATGACAAAGATTTTCAGAAAAACGTTGAGACAAGGTTAGATATATGAGATCACCTTGCAACGATTTTTTTTTATTATTTTACACAGTATACACTGGGACTTTGTGTATATTATGCATGGAAGAGGACTTCCAATATTTTGAAAAGTATATATGTATATATATATATACTGAATATTTTGCGACTTCATCGCATTAAGATATCAACTTGGTTCATTTCTTTTGACCAAGTCTTTCATGAGTATTATGAGTAGGCTCATATATTGTTAATCATTATACATATTATTATGGTGGGCTTGCTGCTCACCCTTGCTTTCTTCTTTCATCACACAACATCAGATAGATAAGATGAACAGGACCAAGCTCCCAATTTGCAAGCGGATAGGAAACGTTCCGCAGCTTTCTGGAAGCATTGAGGCCGCTGTAGCTGAGGTAGAAATTACCAATAGGCTAAGTTTTCAACTAATAATGTACCAGACTTATGTATATTATGAATTGTAATAATGGCAAAGAAATGTAAATTTATTCAGAAACCTTTTTAGGGTGTATTGACATATAATTGTGGAATAAAACGACTTGTGATTATTTGTGGATATTCATCTCTGAGACTATAACTTGTGGTGTGTGTGTTTATTGTGGGGTCACAGTACAGAGTAGTTGAGTAATTATTAAGATTGGGTGTTATTAAGGGAAATGGAACTCGTGACAACCCGGATCCCCGACCCCGGATTTGGGGGTGTTACAGAAGTGGTATCAGAGCCAAGCGTTATAAACCTCAGAGATGATGTGACGTTAAGATAATAAGTTCACTAAGATAATAAGAACTTTTGCCAAGTTCATAGTCGGACTACCTAATGTAGTACTGACAGTTAAAACCCTTATGGGAACCCTTATAAATATCGTGATAGGAGCGTAGTTCATTATCGTATATGGTAGCGGGCCTCCGAACCCTGAGGTTGAGGAGCAACAACACGATGATGTTTTATTACTAATTGGAGATCGGAGTGTGGATCCGATAGAGCGTCCTAACGCAGGACCAGATGATGTTGATATTGAGGATGTTGTCCTAGAAGGGATAGTTGCTGAGGAGGATCCCATGGAGGATCCTGACAAGAATGAATAAAGGACCATCGATGAATTGATGACCATGGTTAGGTCGACTACCAGAGGTAGGATTGGTCGATCACTACCGGAGGTTCGTTCAAGTTTGTAAAGATAGTAGCCCCCTTTAACGCGGCTTACTCATAAGACTGAGAAGTTCGAATAGACAGAGAAATGCGAGAACAGCTTTCAAGAACTGAAGCAAAGGTTGGTGACGACCCCTATGCTGGCGTTGCCGGATGGAAAAGGAGATTTTGTGATTTGTAAGTGACGCTTTGCATAAGGAATTAGGATGCTTCTTATATAGCACAACAAGATAATCGCGTCTGCGTCAAGACAATTAAGGGAATATAAAATTCGATATCCCCATCCATGAGCTTAGGCTCGTGGCAATAGTTTTGCCCTAAAGATTGGAAGCACTACTTGTATTGAGAGAAGTGCGAGATTTACACAAGCCATAAGTGCTCTAGTGCATTTTCGCGTAGAAAGAGCTCAACATGCGCTAGAGAAGGTGGTTAGAGCTAATCAAGGATTACGATTATAAGATTCTTTATCATTCGGGGGAAAGCCAATGTGGTGGCTAATGCCCTTAGTAAAAAGGAGAGACTCAAGATGATCATGTCTTTGAGAGAGTTTATAAGAGATTTTGAGAAAATGGAAATAGAAGTGAAGGTAATCGGAGCCGGTACCGAAAAGATGTTTGAGATTGCAATATAGTCCGAATTATCGGAAGAGAACATATTGTGCCAGAAAAGTGATGAATGAAGGCAGAGAGCCAACAATTAGATAAAAGATTAATACCGAGAAAGATGATAAAGGAATAATGAGGTATTCCTACAGAATTTGGGTTCCAAATGTTCAAGAGCCTAAAGATGAAATCTTAGATGAAAGCTAGTTTGAGGAATAAGATTTAGAGCAAACCCTGAACGTGATAGTCAGGGAGGTCGCCATCAAGATAGAAGGAACCCATGACATAATGGAGTGGAAAATGAGGATTTTAAATTAAAAGATGACCCCAATGATGGGGAGTAGGATGAAACATTTCATACTAAGGAAACAGAAAGTCGAGCGAGATAAGGAGAACCGAGACGGTACTCCTATACGGAAATTAATGGACCTGTCTAAACAGAACTTATATTTTATTCCCAACCACCACCTTGAGGAAACAATGTGGTGTGAAATTCTTTCAGGACCTTTAAGTCGCTAAGCTCTCAGAGTTCCAAGGAACAAGCTGACCCAGTCGAGGCAAGAGCCTGGCTAAAGGAAATATAGGAATCATTTGAGATTCAAAATGATTGATGAACCACAAAAGACTGTTTTTGTCACTTACCCTCCTAAGAGAGAGACCGCCCGCTGGTGAAAGGCCAAGGAAGGCACGGAGCAAGAGATTATAATAAACTGATTTAAGTTCAGTCAATTGTTTTCGGGAAAGTAATTCCCAAAGATAAGGAGATAGTGTAAAAGCTTTAGAGCCAGAACAAAGGCAGACGAGTATGATGAATTATGAATCTAAGATGTAAAAGTTGTCAAGATTCGTTCTTGAAGACACGAATCCAGAATGACGGGATGTTTGAAATCAATGCTTATGTTGTGTTGGTTCATGAAATAATGATAAGAGAAAGGAATATAACGGCAATAGAGTTTGAGAAATGATAAGGGAGTTGGGTATGAGGAAACCCTAAAGACTCGTAGAAATAGAAATAGAAGAGTATGTAATCGTCAGGATGAGGGTGATTCACCATGAGTTAAAATTGATGGTTGAGGGCATAAGAGATACATATATTTTATCCCCTATAAGTTGGGAAGATTCGAGGAAACTTTGAGATAATTCGAAGGATAAATAATGAGACGCGGATAGACTGAGGAGACAAGAAAGTAAGAAATTAAGAAAATTGGATGAAGGAAGTGACCTTCAAGAAGGTGAAGTGTAAGACCGGTGGCATGATACCCAGAAAGGGAGACACCGGATATGAAAGATATCCCAACATTGAGGTGACTGTTGAGATAAACAACAAAAGTAAATAAGGAATTATTAAGAAGAAGTTCACGTTGAACACGACCAATATCTTCCAGAACATCCTTGTTATGGTTACCAGATTAGGCAAGAAAAGCGGATAACCGTTATTATATTTTGGAGGCCATTTTGATTAACCTCATTTTGTATACAAATGTTATTGTGAAATTAGGCATATACTATCGAGGTGGGAATGATTGAATAAGACACCCTTATCAGGGATATATGACTTGATTTATCCATGGAAGGATGCAGGTACCTTTTAAAGGTGGAATTAAGAATAGAACATCGGTAACTTAAAATGAATCCTAGGGGAATGCATAAAGGTTGGCATTTTACCCTTAATAGGGACAGTATGAGTTTTGACAGGATGAATTGGAAAGGATTAAGGTAATAACAACCTTTAAGAATCAGTGGAGAAATTTTTCAGAAGTATATAGACAATGGTTCTAGTAATAGTAAATGGTATTTCGATATGCCCTGTATCTAGGGAATACAGGAGGAACTATTGAAAGATAACCTTAGAGGTTTTGCATGGAGATAGGTAATATTCAAATTTCTCAAGAATAAAAATATTGATAAAAGGAATATGACGTAATTATAATGATGCCAAGTGGGGCACGTGTTAAACCACGAGAAAGTATGGATCGAACCAGTAAAGGTCGAAATTGTTGAGGGCATTTAGGACCTAAGACAAAAGATGTTCTAAGTACGATCGAGAGTCAGTCGCGACAGTGATTAACCTCTAAAGACTGAGGCAATAACTTATGGAAAAATGGTGATTTTTTTTACTCATTAGATTTTAATGAAAACATCTTCACATCAGCTGTGATGGAAATGAGGTAGAAAATTTAGTTGAAGGTGGTTAAAAGACATTGATTATAAGGAACTATTACTATCAGGAAAGGCCAAAGAGTTGGCCGACACTTTAACGGTAAAAGGATAATTGTAGGCGCTTGTGCCAAAGAATACAGTGATGATGGTTAAAGCTGTGAAGGTTGTATTATGGTTTGGAAGATTGACATTCCTTCTGATGACTGTGCAATACCCAACCGTAATAGTAGTTGGTAAAGGTTTAATTCGTGTAATCGCCATGAACGGGCTATCTATCTTAGAAGGTCCTATCTTGAGATAAGCCAGGACCATATTTCAAAAAGGACTAAACAAACCTTTGAGTTAAGTCTTCTATTGAAGGCATATGATTAAGAATGGTATTAACCTGCTATCGTTGCTTTGAACGAAGCTCTTCTGCAATTTTATCTGCTTCATGTCATGTATGTATGTCAGGATCAGGAGTGTTCTTCATGAATCATGAATGGTGATTATGTTACCTCCTTAGAAGAATTAGATACGAGATGTATGGACTCCGTATGGTTAGCTATTAAGACTTCATGGAAAATGAATGACTACAGTAGGTCAGTGATGGACCATAGTAATGCAGTAATGATTCTGAGAGTAATGAGCTGATTACAACCGTGAGAGTTGTATTGGAATGGATGTTGAGATTGAGTACCACTAATCGGGTCGTGGTAGTGTATAAGTTATCATTGATAGACTAATTAAGTAGAGTATCTACCTATTGAATATTTATTCTTTCTTATCAATAGAGAGCCGTATTATTATACGAGGAAGGTTGCGGTGCAAGCATAGAATTCTAGTAATGATGATGTCTAGAATGAGATCCCAGGTTCGATTTTCGATATCGAGGGAGTTTCAAAGGTAATTGTGTATAAGCTCGAGGAAGAGCATGGGTCTATAGAATGATGGACGGAATAGAAAAAATATTTAGGCACGTGAAATGCGATGCTACAATACTTGATGTTGATATAAATACATATATGTTTTGTTCTTCTATGACAAACCTCTATAGTTCAGAGGTAGGTTCCAAGCCAGATATTTTGTGGCAGTATATATATTTTTTCATATATACAATTCTCTTCAGTTCGTTCTTTTCTCTTCTTTTCATTTCCTGTAAACTGAGAAGAATAACCCTTCCAGAAGGGGAGGTATTGCCGAATGACTATCTATCTTTGTGATAGAAGCCTAGTAGGATACCACATGTTGTTTAATTGCTTGTCAAGTACTAAAGGTTGGCCACCTTCTGTACTAACTATGCGATATAACAAGTGTTCATGATCATAGTGATCTCTCAACAAATTCCTTTACTTCTATATGATTGATCAAATTTTGGAAAATAGAAACAACTGAAAAAGGAGTAATAAAGTGGTGGTAGTATGCGGAATGGAAACACATTCGTGATACTAAGGTTGACGTGGTTATTAAAAGGTTATAGAACGCTAGCGAGCAAAAGTATAACCCGTATAATATTAGGAACGGAAGGTAGTTGCGATTACGAACTGGAAAAGAATGGGTATTGAGAAGCAAAAGTTCTAATGATTAGAAGCTATGATGAGAGTCTGTGTAATAGACTTGAAAGAATTTGGAATGATCACTTAATGCGGATTAAGTTATCTTACGACAATAGATCATATGTCAGTATTGAGGTATCGCCTTATGAGATCCTTGAGGGAAGACAATGTCGATCTCCCTTATGTTAGGATGAAGTTGTAGAGCGCAAGATGCTCGGACCCACAGTAGTCCAAAGGACCAGGGATATAATAGATCTAATCAGAGGATGACTGGTAGTAGCCAGGAAGGACATAAGAAGTATGTCGATTTGACACGAAAGGATAAAGAATAGGAAGGAGGCAACCTTGTATTGTTAAAAGTATTCCCTTGGAAAGGATTGATGAGGTTCGGAAAGAAAGGAAAGCTAAGTCTACAATTTGTTGGACCCTTGGGTATATAAAGACGTTTGGGAAATTAGCATATGAGCTAGCCCTACCCCCGAACCTGTAGCAAGTTCATAACGTGTTCCACGTATCATTGTTAAGGAAGTGTAGTTCGGATGACAGACAAATAGGGGCATATGAGCGCATAAACATGCAACCCGACGTAACCTATATGGAGTAACCAGGAAAGGTTATAGATTGAAAAAGGAACAAGTGCTTAGGAGAAGGATTATCAAACTATTCAGAGTTTGATGGAAGAACCACAATGTGGGAGAATTTCCTGGAGAATTAGAAAGTGTAATGCTAAGAGAGTATCCCTATTCATTTTCTATCTGATTCCGGGACGTAATCCTTTTAAGGAGGGGAGACTGTAATAACCCCAATTTTTGGGAAATTTTTGAAACCCTTATGA
Source organism: Apium graveolens (assembly GCF_009905375.1). Classification (NCBI taxonomy): domain Eukaryota; kingdom Viridiplantae; phylum Streptophyta; class Magnoliopsida; order Apiales; family Apiaceae; genus Apium; species Apium graveolens. Next base: position 61,890,079 of record NC_133648.1, on the reverse strand, counting down.
ATAGTGTTTTTGCTGAATAAGAAAACTTTTCATGCCACACTATGTAGGGGTTCTGATATGGATATTCTGAGATTTTATTAGTACTTTATATGGGATATAAGTGTATGTAAAGATCGTCAGAATCCAAATCCGAACACTTTGATTTTTCCCGGAAATCCACTAGATACGGAAAGAATTGAGTATAAGGTAACAGGATAAAAAGGATTTAAATTAAAGGATTATAATAGAGGATCATAAAAAGGAATATAATGTATTGAGAAAGGTTAAGGGAACCTAAGTAATAAGATCCCGGGTATGATCCTTCAAACGATAAACGAAAACGAAAGTTAAGCGAACCGTATAACAGATCAGCGGTCATTAGGCAAACAATTAGGAAGTTAATCAAAGGGATTAGAGAGGATGATGTCACCCAACCAATGAGAAGAGGAAAAGGAGGGAAGGATGACATCACCACCTGACACAAACATGACATGGGAAGGAAGGAGATGTGGTGGCTTTTTAACCACATAAAATCAAGGGCAACTAGGTAATTTACTAGAACAAACACAAAAATCAAACCAACCAAGCCAAGCAAATCATTTTTCATCAAAATCAAAAAGAAACCAAGGCATTGTTCTTCATGCTCTCGGCTTTTACTATTGCAAAAGGGCAAGAAATTCAAAACTCAAGATCCAAGCCTCCTAAATTGGTGAGTTAATTCCCTAATCATCCTTATGCATAGTTAGGGCTATATCATGAGTTTAAGCCATCAATTCCTTCTCAATCTTCTCCATTTAATCAATGAAGAAGACAGTGAATAGTGTTTTCAAGTTTTTAACTTGACATTTTTCTTGATTTCCTTGAAGATCCAAGCATTCCTAAGACTTCTCAAGGCTTCTTAAGGCTTCCTAGCTACTCCCACCACTTCAAGGAAGGTATATCATCTCCAAACCCTAGATTCCTATGTATTATAAGATGATTTTGATTAGTAGGGTGATATTGTAGCTTGATGTTGTGATTTAGAGTTTGGGATTTGAAATGGTGGTGAAATGGAATGGTAAATATTGTTGTTTTGATTAAAAGAACTTAAGTATGGTTAAAGTTAAGCTTAGGCATAAGTATGAATGTTAAAATTGAATTGGTTGGGGTTTTTATGATGTGATAAGGATGGATGTTAGTTGTATGTTGGATTTGAGGTTGAATTGGGTTGGTTTTGAATGGTTTAAAATTGGGAAATCGCGTAACATAGCCGTCGTAACGTCCGATTTTCTTTAGACTGTTTTTGTGCATAACATTAGGACCCGAGAACCCCCTGCTATATTATGACCATTGCCATGTCTAGATAGCTCATGTTACGAGCTTCGTTTTGATATGTAGTTCGTTCGATTCCGATGCACGGTTTAGGAGAAACGACCGTTTCAAGTAACGGCGTTTCGCGAACAAAACTTTTCCCCTCGCCTTACTTTGAAACATAGGTTAAAGACCAAAAAGGACTAATTGAAGTATGAAACATTTATGGTAAGTGTGTTAGGCAGTTGGTAAGACACTCGCGAAGGAATCGCCTTAAAACTCGTAAAGGTTAAATTATTAAAAATGGTGGAGCCGAGGGTACCCGAGTGACTTAAGAGAATCAATACGCGCAAAATAAGCGTTAGAGTCTAAGTTAGTTAAAGTATAGATTTACAAGTGACTTTGGTTTAATTCCAACTTACTTGTTGTTTATAGGTTACCAAACTCGTCCCGAGCTTTTTATCACCCCAAGTCGCTCAGAGAAGTTTTCTACCCGTTATAACTGTTGTTGTGATGTATATATGTATATTCATTATCTTGCGATAGATGCATGTTGGTTAATTAGCAAATGTTGCAATATATTGAAGCATGCTGCTATGGTATATATATATGCATGCCTATTTCGTATTCTTTCCATATATATTTGTTGATTCAGTTGATAATATCTATGCTAGAGGATAGCAGTATTTTGCATATACCCTTATTATAAGGACCCAAAAGGTGAAAACATTTTCTAAAACCGGGAGTCGAGGATCCCGAGTAGATTTTGTATATATGTATATATATATATATATTTATATATATATGGTTATAGTTTTCAAAACTATTAATCGAATAAGGTTTATTCGATAACTTTAACTTTATTTTATTATTGAATATTATTTCGAATATTATTCGAAGGCGTATGGCTCCTTTATATTAAATGAATATTATTTTGAATATTCATTTGAGGACTTATGACTCCTTTTATTTTATTTATTGAATATTATTTGAATATTCATTCGAGGGCTTATGACTCTTTTATATTATTTATTGAATATTATTTGAATATTCATTCGAGGGCTTATGACTCAGTTTATATTATTTAATGAATATTATTTGAATATTCATTTGAGAATCTATGACTCCGATTATTTGCTGAGATATATTCTTTATTTTATTAAAGAATAAGGTGTCAATAATCAAACTTATTTTCGATTATTCAAATAAAGATAGTACTTTCATATAAGTATATCTTTGGTTATTTAATACTCGTTTCAAGTATAAGTTTTAATACTTCTACTTCAATTATTTTTATAAAGATTATTCTTTGTGGGAATAATATTTAAATAATAATATTCAGACATTTTCTAAATATACTGGGGACTGATTTACTTCATTAAATCAGTTTTACTCCAAACACTCTTTAAAGTGTTTTCTAGTCTTCAAAATGATTTTTAAAAGTTAGAGCGGATCCCAAAACTCATTTTTTATTTAAGATCTTCCTTTTTAAGGGGATTTAAATACTCGCTCAAAACCTGAGGGATCTGGCTCTGTGGTGTATTTTATATTCGCAACAAGGTTGCAGTTTTGGTAAATGAATTGATTACTTACCCATCGTTCGGGAAGTAAGTCCATCTATTGAGTCGGCATAAGTAACATGGGCTCAGTGGGCATCCATGATAGTGTAAGTGGCTCAGTGGGAGTCCATCAAATGCATAAGTGGCTGAGTGGCAGTCCAGCATAAGGTCCTATTGAGACCAGGGTGATGACCAGTGGGGAATTCGTCCATCTACTAGTAGAAAAGGTTACTTATGGGTATCTTTGCCTGATCAGCAAGATATCTGGTTTATGCCAAAATCCTTTTCCTTTCCAAATTTATTGGATATTGCAATTCTGTTCATACTTTACATGGCAGAGGTTTTCAGGAAATATATAAAGGAAGATGTATATGTGGATATATATATATATCAGAACTTAATGAAGTATGTCATAACTTCATTTCCTTTAATAATATTTCAAAGATTGAATCTATTCAAGTCTTATCTTGTGGTCTCATCAGTGGGATGAACTTTTGAAATTAATTATAACTTGAACGGTGGTAGTTCAAGTAGTATTTGGAAAAGATATAAGTATATTGGAGTATCTTGTAACTTCATCTTTTAAACTTATATCTAGTTAATAATTGTCTTATGAATGACAAAGATTTTCAGAAAAACGTTGAGACAAGGTTAGATATATGAGATCACCTTGCAACGATATTTTTTTTATTATTTTATACAGTTATACACTGGGACTTTGTGTATATTATGCATGGAAGAGGACTTCCAATATTTTGAAAAGTATATATGTATATATATATACTGAATATTTTGCGACTTCATCGCATTAAGATATCAACTTGGTTCATTTCTTTTGACCAAGTCTTTCATGAGTATTATGAGTAGGCTCATATATTGTTAATCATTATACATATTATTATGGTGGGCTTGCTGCTCACCCTTGCTTTCTTCTTTCATCACACAACATCAGATAGATAAGATGAACAGGACCAAGCTCCCAATTCGCAAGCAGATAGGAAACGTTCCGCAGCTTTCTGGAAGCATTGAGGCCGCTGTAGCTGAGTAGAAATTACCAATAGGCTAAGTTTTCAACTAATAATGTACCAGACTTATGTATATTATGAATTGTAATAATGGCAAAGAAATGTAAATTTATTCAGAAACCTTTTTTAGGGTGTATTGACATATAATTGTGGAATAAAATGACTTGTGATTATTTGTGGATATTCATCTCTGAGACTTTAACTTTTGGTGTGTGTGTTTATTGTGGGGTCACAGTACAGAGTAGTTGAGTAATTATTAAGATTGGGTGTTATTAAGGGAAATGGAACTCGTGACAACCCGGATCCCTGACCCCGGATTTGGGGGTGTTACAATCAGGAATCTCTGATCTCATTAGAACCTATTGTAATTGAAGCCCTTCCAGCACCTGAAGACACTGTTCAAGACACAGTGATCATACCTCCTTTCTCTCCATTCAAAGAAACAGCTATAGTTGAAGATTCAGGATTAAGTCCTGAAATTGACATTCACAGGCTGAATATTCCAACTGTCTTATATCTGGAAGCACCACCAGCAACAAAGTCAACTCCACATGTTTCTCCAATGCTAAATGCTGAAGTTCCTACTACACCAATTCTGGATTTGGAACCTGAAACAGATGAAGTTGTTCCTGAATCTCCTTCAGTTACACACACTCTGGTGTTATCAGAAGATGATGAGAGTTTATCAAGTTCTGGAGACAGTGCTCCAGCAAGTGCTCCAGTCAGTGCTCCAATTCTTGGAAAGGAGGCACTACTTAAGTTTGTTGAAGAAGATGCTCATGTTCCTTGGAAAGAAACTTTTAGAGGAGTTGAATAGACAAAGAAGTGGAATGAACCTAACTTCATTCCTAGCTCACATGTTCTGTCAGAACATATTTCAAAAGCTGATCAGTTGCTGACAAGTTCTGATTTCAAGAAACAACTTAAAGTTACTGCTCTAAGTACTAAAAATCTTCAAGGTCTACACTCCAAGACTCATGAAAAGGTTGATAAACTTCAGGAAAATGCTGATAAGCTGGACCTGATACTCAAGCTAGACAAGAATAGGTTTATCAGACCAATTCATGAAAGTGGAAGCTATTGAGCAAGTTCAAACCAAGCAGCAGGCTCAACTGGATGAGGTCTTGCAGAATCAAGCCTCTCAACAAACACAGCTCAATGAAATCCAATCTTCAGTGGAACTCCTTCTTTCTCTACTCTTGTCAGATGATGACAAAAAGGGGGAGAAGGTAGTTAAGTCCAAATGCTTACCAAGCCAAACACTGAAGAAAAAGGATGATTCTGAAGATGACCCGAGAAACCATAGCAAGGGCAAAGGTCAAGGTCAAGGCAAGCAAAGTAGCAAAGTTTTTTCACGGAAACTAATTTCTGATTCTAGCAAATCTTCTACACAGAAGAATTCAAGTTTTGAAGCTGTGAATGATCAAACTCTGATAGCAAGTTCTGATAATCAAATTCTGATGACAAAGTTTGATGTTCTGATTTAGTCTGGAAGTCAAGACTCTCAGAAGTTTTTACAAACTCTGAAGCTTAGGGAAGGGAGACTACTGTCTACTATAAGGATCCCAAGATTTAGACTCTTGATGAAGAAATTGCTAAAAGATTGTTTCTCAAGCATAATCCTGGAATGGATTTAGAGACTCTAAAGGAGGAAGAAGCTAGATTTGCTGCTGAAAAGACAAATTCTAAATTTAAAGCTTCTAATACAAAGAATCCTCCCAGACCTAAGGTGAAAGGTATTGTGATAAAAGAAAGATCTGCCATAGAGATTCCAAGGTCAAGTACTAGATCTCAAACTACTACTGATCCCAAAGACAAGGGAAAAAGAAAAGTTGGGGAGAAAGTCAAAAAACAGGAAATGAAGATTCCTCAAATTCTGATGGATCCTGTGTGCAAGTTGGTTCAAGTCTTTGATGATGCTGCTGCAGAAGATGAAACTGTTGAAACTCTGAAAAGAAGAAATATGGCGCCCTCCAAACCCAGGTCAAAAGTTTGGGGTCCACAACACATACACAATATATAAATCTGCATAAGAAATATTATTTGCAATGACCATGCTTTACACAACCATGGATCGCGACAGGTTAAAGTATGAAAACAAGCCACAACCTTAAATTTTATTACAACGTACCAAATCCCAATTAATTTAACTTACAACTGATAATTAAATTATTCTTACAATCTTACTATCTCACTACCGTAGTGAGCTCCTGCTAGCTCGATCCAACTCAAACTAGAATCCTAGCTCACACTTTGGACTGAGAAACTTCACTATCATCCATATCCTTTTTAACTGTGAAATATATAAAAAGATTCGCAAGAGTGAGCTAACTAGCTCAGCAGTCACAATAATAATAACTGAGGTTAAACAATGATCAAACAAGATGATTCGAAGGAATCAAGTTTCTTATTAGCTCATCATTAGAATTGGATATTCATTTTAATTTTTAAAACTAAGGTTAGGCTGCTAATCAGTCACGCACTAACCCCGAGCAAGGCACACAGCTCTGCTCTATGAACTGGATCCAAGGCACACATTGGCCTAATTCGACCACGAATCTGGTCTGACCACGAATCTGGTGCAGATAAAGAAAACAATCCAATTCTAAAGCATTTCAATAGGATAAACAATATAACTCAATAAAACAAGATCATAATTAACAGCAATAAAACATTTGTATAAGAGCATGGTGAAAATTCATGGGTACCACGAGGGTATGTCAAAGTATATAAAAGAAATGGCCTTCAGCCTATAGGAGAATCGAGTATTAGAGGAACAATGATTTTATAAGGTTTAGTTCTTTGATGTCACAAGGTATGGTTGAGTATAAAAGTTTATGTAGGTTCCAACAATTATGTTCCAGTGTTTGGTATATGATGGATGTATATATTTATGGAGTAGTATCATAGTTCTAACCATTCTTTCATTTAACTCCACAAAACTTTCTTCACCCTTCTCCACTTTATAAAAACTTTTTGTTTTTCCTGATTAGCTTCGTCAAAGGTATTGCAACTTTCAAGAAATCTTGCACAAATTTTCAATAATAACCATCCCATAATAAAACTTCTTACTTTTGTTGGTACTTTTGGTCTTTCTTCATTTATAGTAACTTTAATCCCTGTTGGATCCCCTTTTTGCCTTCTCCTCACTGACTATTTATGCTAAGAATTATGCTTCCTGCCATCAAAACTTTCACCTTGTAAACTTTACATACAATTTCTTTCTTCTTCGACTTCCCTATTATCATTAAATACCTTGCATGGTCCTCCGTTGACTTTAAGTAACACAACTATAGCTTATCCAGATATTCCTTAAAGATTATGTCCATCAAGTTCAAATATTACTGGTATATCGGTTAATCCAAATGACAATACTATAATTTTATAGCAGTAATACTTAGTTTTGAAAATTATCCTTGATATGTCTATAGGTTCGATCTCCAATTGATAAAATCCAAAGCTTAAATTATCTTAGAAAATACTCTGCTTCTTTCCTCTGATCAAATAAATCATTAGTTCGAGGTAACGGATACTTACTTTTGATAGTAAACTTGTTGAGCTTTCTCTAGTCGACGCATAATCTCATACTTCCATTTTCTTATTAAAAATTAATACCGGTGCACCTTATGGGATACACTGGGTCTAATTGCTACTTCTTCTAACATCTCTTGCATCTGCTTTGCTAACTTCCTCATTTTAACTGGTGCCATTTTGTGTAAGGCCTTGGTCACTGGCTTCGTCTCAGGTGCTAAATCAATCGCGAGCTTCATTTTTCTATCTGGAGGAAATGTTGGTAACTCGTCTGGAAACATATCTTGAAACTCATTAATTACTATAAAACCTTCAAATTCTATTTACTCCTGAATTCTATTCATAATCACCGTAGTGCTTACCTCTTGGTCACCATAACTTCTTAGCTTAAGTCATCGTTAACAAATCATTTACCTTCCTTCATCTTCTGAACCTCATCACATTCTCATTTGGCGTCTTCAGAACTACCTTTTGATCATGTCGGTCTATCTGGGCATCATGCTTAAATAGTTAGTCCATTCCTTAGAACAATGTCAAATTCTCCTATCTTAAATAATATTGATCCTCACAAACTTATTGCCGGAAATCTCAATCCCATCATTGGTATTCACTTATTTAACAATTACACGTTCTTGACTTGCTGGTCCTTTAATCATAATCTTATCAATTCAACAGGGTAATTCATTCCATCAACAAAACCTTGAGAGATAAACAATTAAGTTTCTCTCACATCTTTTAATACTTTAACGCGTAAAGTATCCACAATAATCATTCACGTCACCACATCCGTATTCTAAATAACATATTTCACAGACAAATCATAAATTCTCGTTCTTGGAGACGTATTCCTTATTGGAGTAGATTCCCTTGGCTCTTAGTGCATCCCTGACTGGGGCTAGTGATTTGCAATCCTCGCCAAATGCCTTTGTTTTCTTTCCATGCATGAGAGATAGATGGAACTTCGTCCGCTTGATTCAGAATATGTTAATTTTTGTGTGAAAAACCCTTGTAAAGAATGACAGTACAATGAAACAACTAGAAGGATTCACAATTCTAATAAACTTAGAGTTGAATAGAAAGAAGAAATAATGATTTGAATGTAAATGAGACAACCACATTGGTACTTAAGATGGCCAGTCTTTCGTACCATATGGCATACAACACATGATTAGGTGGCGTCCCACCCGACTCTTCGTCATCCCGACAAAGCGTCTCACCATAACACTGTTTGTCCCAATCAGAGAGCAAAACTTAAGGGAAAATTAAATTTTAAAGGAATGCAATATCCTCCTTTTCGATATCATCGGAAAGAATTTATTAAGAAAAAAAGTTCATACATTTTTAGGAATTAAAAGGGAATATACGCGGTAATATTGAGGACAAGAATGATACCATTGATCACCATCCACATTTCACTTGTGTTCATCTTTCGAGCTTGTTCGATCATATCCCCATTGTTTCATATAACAACTTTAGAAAGTACGCTGAAAAGTCTTCACAAATTAAGCATTATGGTAGATTCTTACTTGCTAAGTCTTGCGTCTTTAACATCGCATCTACACGTATAATATTTTAACAATTCGATTATAATGGCGTTCTTACCAAATAACCTCGAGTTTCCTCTTCTTACTTTAGAATAACCACTAATCATACGCCATAACGATCCTTTTGTTAATGATATTCTTCTTTTAGAAAAATCTGGAAATCTTCCCAATCCTCTTCGATCATACTCAGGCTTCTGTTAGATCAATGAATTCTTTAAAGTTTGATTGTCTCTGCAACTGGATGAATAATTACTCCATACGCGGACTCTATTATCAAACAATATTTGCATCTTACCATTAGGAATAATCAACTTCTTCATAATCGCGTGTTACTTTGTTCTCTGAATTAGCAATACTAAGTCTGAAACAATCATCCTTCTAGGTGATCCGGGTCTTTTAGCAAACAAGAAACTCAAGTAGTAACTTGACAACCAATATTTAAAACTCATTTTATTCAAAAAGGCTTTTAGAAATTTTGTAAGGGAAAATATTTTTCGAAAATTTGTTTTTAAAAAAAAAATTGAAAATTACAAATCTGGTTGTCCTTACTATATGAGTTGGTTGTCGTCCTTCCTACCTATAACAATGTACCAAATTAAAGAAATGATTACATAAAGGTCCATTCACTTATTGGGTCCATTTGCCTTCCTTAATCGACAAAAACTTCAGCTATCATTGCATATCATCTTATTCGTGGCTTCATTTCAAAGCTTCCATACTGGTAATACTCCCATCATTATCTAATTTTACGAGAATTCCAGAACTATTCTTTTATCTCTATCTTTTCCAAAATTCATCTAGTCCATTCCACAATCTAGTCATGGGTGGCCTAACTACTAATGACTTCTTTTAACCTGATAACAGCTATCCTCCGGAACACTTGAATCTTCATTCTAAACTTCTTCTCACCTTTATTTATATCTCAAGTACTCACCATTTACAGTAGCTTTCAAATCCATCCTCGTAGGGACTGTTGCTTCATATGACGAGTTTTAAACCGGGGGTATAGAATATGGTGTAGAGCAAACTGAAAAGATACATTCATAGTTGAATGTCTAGTAAAACAAGAATAAACAGATGGAGGTTCTTAAATAGGTAGTCTCGTATTAAGAGGTAGTAGAATAGCGTAAAATATCTTGAAGGGGTTAAGCTGTTATAGAAGAAGGTAATACCAGTAATACTGATGAAAAAAAATAAGGTGCGAATCAAATATGGGAGAAAATGACGATCCTCGAACGGAAGGCTCTGAATGATCAGATAATACAGGGAAAACAGGATCTGCCATTGCCGTTATCTGGAAATCACGTCGCAAGCTAAGAACCCTGAATCGCAATAAGAACCATGCCGAAGACCTACTATACAATCGCACTCAACCTCACAACGTCTTATCTTTCTATTTCATATTCCTAATCCTAACCCTCTACCCAATCCCGACAATCTAGGCTTCTTTCAGTGACTTATAACTTGTAGCTCTGATACCAACCTGTGGCGCCCTCCAAACTCGGGTCAAAAGTTTAGGGTCCACAACACATACACAATATATAAACCTGCATAAGAAATATTATTTGCAATGATCCTGCTTTACACAACCATAGATCGCGACAGGTTAAAGTATAAAAACAAACCACAACCTTAACTTTTATTACAACGTACCAAATCCCAACTAATTTAACTTACAACTGATAATGAAATTATTCTTAAAATCTTACTATCTCAGTACCGTAGTAAGCTCCTGCTAGCTCGATCCAACTCAAACTGAAATCCTAGCTCGCACTTTGGACTGAGGAACTTCACTATCATCCATATCCTTTTTAACTGTAAAATATATTAAAAGATTCGCTAGAGTGAGCTAACTAGCTCAGCAAGTCACAATAACAATAACTGAGGTTAAACAATGATCAAACAAGATGATTCGAAGGAATCAAGTTTCTTATTAGCTCATCATTAGAATTGGATATTCATTTTAATTTTTAAAACCAAGGTTATGCTGCTGATCAGTCACGCACTAACCCCGAGCAAGGCACACAACTCTGCTCTATGAACTGGATCCAAGGCACACATTGGCCTAATTCGACCACGAATCTGGTCTGACCACGAATCTGGTACAGATAAAGAAAACAATCCAATTCTAAAGCAGTTCAATAGGATAAACAATATAACTCAATAAAACAAGATCATAATTAACAGCAATAAAACATTTGTATAAGAGCATGGTGAAAATTCATGGGTACCACGAGGGTATGTCAAAGTATATAAAAGAAATGGCCTTCAGCCTATAGGAGAATCGAGTATTAGAGGAACAATGATTTTATAAGGTTTAGTTCTTTGATGTCACAAGGTATGGTTGAGTATAAAAGTATATGTAGGTTCAAACAATTCTGTTCCAGTGTTTGGTATATGATGGATGTATATATTTGTGGAGTAGTATCGTAGTTGTGTGGTTTAGTATCTGGTAACCCAACAAGAAATGGTTCACAAAGAATGAGGTTTACGGCTGAAAGATCAAATGATGTGGCTCAGGTTCAAGGCTGAAGGATTCAAAGTACTTTCAATATAAAACAGAGCTATTTTGAATACTTAACAATATTTTACAAAAAAATTAGAAATATTTGCATTATATCTCAAAAAAGGTTTAGAAGTACTTGCCTTACAGGGTTTTACAACTATTACTGATCAACTCTGAGCCGACTCTGCCGCTCAGGCTTTAACGTCCAACCAATAGATCATATTATATTCGACTTCGACACTCAGGTCTTCCTGTTGAAACTCTACTGAGCTCGTTGACTGACTACTAGGTCATCTTTAGTCCAATGTCCACTTTCGGTTTCCCGACTAGAACCTATAGGGGCGAAATACTCTATGTTAGACACTTAGTTATGCTTGACATATCCTCGACACCAATCCTACAAAAACAATAATAATCCTGACTCGTACTTATATACATTACTATAGTACACGTAACATACATGATTCATATACTCAAATCTCGCTTCAATGTTCATTTTCGGAAAATACATATACTCATCCTTGTATAAAATTAGGGTTATTGGTTTTGGTAAAACGTTTCATCACAACATACAATCAGGTTTCACACAAAACATAAGTATATATTTACTTATACTCGTTTGACGTTCCGATAATTACCGGACATGCTCCCGTATTTCCGTAGTTCGACTTCCTGCAAATCGGGTAGCACTTCCTTTATTTATCGGCTAACCCGTTGAAGCAATCCGACGTCAATCACCATAATTAACCAATCGAAACAATCAATTCAACAACAATCACATTCCATTATACAATTTCCAACCACAATCAATTACGTAACCAAAATTTTGATACAATCTTTATATACCCGCTAAGTACATTTCATTTTGAAAATAGCTTCATGAACTAAATTAATCTTTTAAAATTTTAGAACTCAGAATTAATTCATCACAGTCCACCTTCGACTCGCCGAAGCTCATCGTCGACGGCGGCAAAATTCGCGGGTATCCGATGAAATTTGGATTTCCAACGCGAATTCCGCCGATTATTGAAATCATTTTTCCCGCACGAATAATTGATTTCATGAAATTAGTCAACAAAATTCCTGCAAAGAAAATCAAATAAATCATATCAAAAATCAACTGCACAATAATCAACCTCAATACTAGAGGCCCAACTGTCAGGCCCAATAATGGGCCTCACATCACAGCCCAACAAACAACAGGGAAGACAGAAACAAAGCACGACCACAAACACGGCCGAAACATGGCCAAAAACACGGTCGCGCCGCACACACCAACACATACCAACGCACGCACACAGCACACACACTTACTCACACACACCATTACACACACAACATATATATATATACATACGGAACTGAACTGAGAGGCACAATACCAACCGGAAAAAGGGACGGCCGGAAAATAACGGCGAGCAACCGCGAGAGGCGGAAGAACAGGAGGGAGAAGAAAGAAAACGAGAGAGAGATGATTCACGAGAGAAACAGAGAGAGAAGACGAGATTGTTTGAGAGAGAAAGAGATAGGGTCGAGTGAATAAAAAAAATAAAAGAAATGCCCCAATTGTTAGATTACTGGCACGTATCAACAATTGTGATACGTGTCATTTTTATCCAGACTGTAATTACGTGCCCTCGTTCCGTACAAACTCGTAATTTATGGACCACGCTGTGCATAAAAGACCTTCCAGAAATTACCAAAATAACCTTAAAATGTTACAAAGTTATTAAAAATAAAATTTCCATGATTTCTAAATCATTTTTTAGACGCAACTCGTACCCGTATTTCATAATTAACGAACCGAGCCGCACTTGAAACAAATTCAGAAAATCACGAAAATAGTCTTAAAATGTTATAAATATCCTGAAGTTTATAAAAAAATAAATTTCGAAATTTTAAAACAATTTCTAAAACACACTTTATACCCGTTTTTAGCAATTAAACGAATCGACACGCCGGTGAAATTAATCCCGAAAATTTCTAAAATATTTTTAAAATTGTCGAAATATTCCAAACTTAGATAATATGAGTTTCATAATTTTTGAAGAATTCTGGAATTAAATACATATTTTACAAATAAATATAATCAGAAAATCATATAGGGCTAAATAATTAATGAAATATTGATTGCTAAATTTTATAAAATCCCATAAATAATTATTTTAATTATAAAACCATAAAAATAATTTTAAAGACATTCCAAATATTTATGCAATTAAATTTGCACTAAATCCACTTTTGAAATTGAAAACAATTCGATACGATTCCATAATTAACCACGCGGACAACTCGGTACACTATAAATCACACATCAATAATCAAATAACATATAGCGGTCAAAACCAATACACATATTATATTTATTTAATAATTTCCATAATTACATATTTAAATCATTCAAAAATACACGAGTCGTTATAAGAAAGATGACAGAATCTAAGACAACCTCTGACATAGCTCAAGTTGTTCAGAGTGAAGAAATTTCATAACAGCAAGCTATAAAAGAATCTGCAAATCCTGAACAAGTCATCAAGACATCAACCTCTGACAGAGCTCAAGTTGATTTGAACAAGATGGCAGTTGCTGATAAGAAGAAACTCCTATGGAAAAATGTTAATCCATCAAATCCTAAAAAAAGTCAACTGCTATCTGATTTCATGACTGTTGGATTGAATGCCAAAGAAGCAAGAGACAGATTTGGGTTAGGATCAAGTGAAGCCAATATCAAAACAGGATTTGAAGTAACTATCAAAGATCCATTTTTATTAACTGGCAAACCACTTGAGGAAGTTACACAGAAACACCTTGACAAGGTTATATCTGTTCAAGTGGTACTAGATACTCAGTATAAGAGTAAAGTCAAGTAAAAGCTGATTCTATTTCTTAAAGATGGAATAACATACAAAATGTCAGAATCAGATACGATGAACAAATCTCTTAAAGAACTTCAATTCTTTCATTATCTTTTGGAGATAAAGTCTGAGGTTACCAGAAGATGGTCAAATTTCATCATGAAGACCATAAGGGATAAATCCAGAATCTCTGGATCAAGGGTTGCAGAATTTATTCCAAAAATAGTTGAAGATGATGGAAGAGAAATTCCAATGAAGAAGAATTCTGCTAAGATGGAAGTTATTCTGAAAGATAAATATCTATGCTACAATGAAGACTCCTCTCATCCAAGGGTAATTAGACTTGGTGATGGATTGGAAAGAAATCACATTTCATCTCTTAGGACTGCCATCTACCAGATTGGAAGTCAAGATGAAGAACTGATGCAAGTCAAAGCACAGTTAGCTCAAGTCCTGAGAAATGTAGAAGAGAAGCTGATATCAAACTTTGTCGAGAATCATTTTGGATTCAGAATGATTCAGTAAAATTGGTAAAAGCTGCAAGGACTGTAAGTTGTAGTTAGTTGTCTAAATAAACTCTCATTGCATTTATACTTAAATATTTTTGACATCATCAAATCTATTAACTTGTATATTTTTCATAATTTACAAGTTGAGGGAGATTGTTAGATATATTTGTGATGTCATGTCTAACTGATTTGTTTAGTTTCAGAACTTAATATCAGGACTTATCAGGACTTACTGAAAATCAGGATTTACTAGACAGGAAGATATCAGAACTTAAGTTATCAGAACTTGTGATATCAGAACTTAAGGAAGGATATGCTTCAGAAGTAAAGTGCGGCTGATTTCTAGGAGAGGATCTGGACTAAAACAAAGGAAGATATGCTTTAGGAGTTGGATGACTAGAAGACTTGTAGAAGATAATATATGATTGATATATTTTAGGAAGAGATATATTTCATATCAATTAGAAGATATCTTATAACTGTGTACTATATAAACACAGCTTAGGGTTTACACTATAAGTGTTATCATTCACGAGAATATTATTCTTTGTAACCCTAGTAGCTCTTAGTGATATTGTTCATCACTGATAGAGTAGTTTAACCTACTGTAACAGAGTTTATTACGATTGAATAAACTACTACTTTGTGTTCTAAATCGATTTGATTGTATAAACACTATATTCAACACCCTTCTATAGTGTTGTGTGACCTAACATATCACTCAAAAGCATATAAAGCATGTTAACAATAAAATATCTAACAGCATCAAAGTTACTAATCTTGCCATAAAATGCCTTAACAAAAGAATCACAGAGAAAGCTTCACTCTTTTCTAAGGCCCATTCTCTTAACCTCACCTAACTTGGAGGGATTAAGAGAATAACCCATAGAAGTAAGCATGTTGCTCACATATGTGTCTGTGTATGGAACAAGAGTGTTATTTTCAGGCAGTTTAAAGCATGCTTGCAGTGTATCACTATTAATGCAATGGTCCTTACCTTTGAGAGAGAAGGTAATGGTTTTGTCCTTAGAATTGAAAACAGCGGTAGTCCAAATCTCCTCAACAACTTCATAGTAGATAACCGGAGACTCTAGCATAGCATAACTCAGTTTGCAACTTTGAATAAAATCCATCATTTTGTGATAATCTTCAGAAGCAACAATCTCCTTGTTCACTAATGCTACGAAGTTGTTCTTTTCATATACAAACCCAGTTTGAGACATGATCTTGACTACTGGTGTCATTGCTGTGATTGAAAGTAATTGCAGAAAGAGGGTTTTTTCTTTGGAGATGAAGAGAATTAGTAGAAACTGCTTTGAGAAAGATAAAAGTGAAAATGAAAATGGAATAGGCTTTTATACTTTCTCAGAAATAAACGGAAAAGTAAAATAAAGCAACCAATGAAATTTGCCCAAAATAGCCATTTAAAAATAAATAAACTGTCAAAATTATAATGATTATCCATCGAAATATACTTACAGGCTGTAAGTAAATTCAACGGATGATACATAGAATTAACGGCTATGATTAAAGTAATTCGACGGATGAGGATTAAACAAATATCCATCGAGATAAAAAGTACCCAGAATAATACTTGATTTTTCAACTTATAATAAAATTTAACGGATATTAATTTTTGACGAATAATGAACATCCGTCGAGATGTAAATTTTGATAACCAAAATTTCATCCTTGACAAGAAAAATCAAATTTGATTCTGGCTACATTTCAAATTGCTTAGACATCAAAACAAATTAGGAGCAATTAAGCATATCTAACTCACTTACCAACCTAGTAAAGGTGGACTCATCAAGTGGCTTGGTAAAGATGTCTGCAAGTTGCTTCTCACTTGGAACAAAATGAAGTTCCACAGTACCATTCATGACATATTCTCTAATGAAGTGGTACTTGATGTCAATGTGCTTTGTTCTTGAATGTTGTACTGGATTTTCAGTAATTGCAATGGCACTTGTGTTATCACAGAAAATAGAAATTTTATCCACCTATAGACCATAGTCCAACAGTTGTTTTTTCATCCATAAAATCTGTGCACAATAACTACCAGCAGCAATATATTCAGCCTCAGCTGTAGAAGTAGAGATTGAATTTTGCTTTTTACTGAACCAGGATACTAGCTTGTTTCCTAGAAATTGACAGGTTCCTGTTGTACGTTTTCTATCAATTCTACAACCTGCATAATCTGCATCTGAATAACCAGCTAGATCAAAACCAGAATCTCTAGGATACCAAATGCCAAGTTTTGGTGTTCCTTTGAGATATCTGGAAATTCTCTTTATAGCTACTAAGTGAGATTCTCTAGGATCAGCCTGAAATCTAGCATAAAGACAAGTAGCAAACATTATATATAGCCTATTGACTGTTAAATATAAAAATGAGCCAACCATGCCTCTATAACTTGAAATATCCACAGACTTTTCAATTGTGTTTAATTCAAGTTTAGTAGCAGTGGTCATGGGAGTTTTTCCAGATGTGCAATCCATTAAGTCAAACTTCTTTAAAAGATCATAAATATATTTGGTTTGACTAATGAAAATTCCATCACTAACCTGCTTAACTTGTAAACCAATTAGTTCTCCCATCATGCTCATTTCATATTTACTTTGCATCAATTTGTAAAACTTTTTGCAAAGCTCCTCATCTGTAGAGCCAAATATAATATCATCTATATAAATCTGAACAAGTATACTAGAGCCATTAACATTTCTAAAGAATAAAGTTTTATCAACAGTGTGGCGCCCTCCAAACCCGGGTCAGAAGTTTGGGGTCCACACACACACACACCTTATTTATAACCTGCTTATAACAATGATAAAGATAATAATAATATGCAGTGACCCTACTTACCAACTACCACGGATCGCAACAGGTTAAAGTATGTACACAAGCCACATACAAACACTTATATTACAAATGCCCAAATCCCAACTAGTCAAACTTACAACTGAATATTAAACATCATTACAAACTTTACAAACTTAAACTATCCCAAAAGCTGTCAGCTAGCTTAACTCGATCAACCTGGACCCCTAGCTCTCGAACTGGATTGGGGATCCTCGCTACCAACATGTTCCTTCTTAACTGGAAAATAACATAAACAACATCGCACAAATGAGCTAACTAGCTCAGCAAGTCACATTAACAAGACTGAGAATAATGATCATTAAGTGAAAATAGTTAAGGTATCAAGTGAACAATGATTAATGATTTAGACTTGGATATTATATTTTCATTTTAAAAACCAAGGTTAGGTTGCTGATCAGTCACGCACTAACCCCGAGCAAGGCACACAGCTCTGCTCTAATTACTGGATCCAAGGCACATATTGGCCTAACTTGACCACCAATATGATCTGACCACGAATCTGGTCCACAATTTTATAAAACAATCCAATTCTATCATAGTAACAGAATAAATAATATAAAGCAATAAACATAATCATAAGCAACATTGGATGTCCAATAATGAGATGGTTTCAATCTTCACAAAGGAACAATATGGCAATTTCAAAGAATGGCTGTCAGGTAATGAAAGAATTGGATAACAAAGGAATCAAAGTTTCAAGGTTACAAGGATTTTGTCTTTCAAAGCATAAGGTACAATGGTTTGAATATGTAAGCAATCTTGATTCAGTGTTCGGTATTTAGTTTGTATGTATTTGTGGAGTAGTATCATATATCTGTGGTTCATATTTGGGTAATCAACAATCAATGGTTCGGAAAGAATAAGGTTTACGGCTCAAAGATCAATAGTTGGAATCAAGGTTTAGGGTTCAGTGCTTCAAACCACTTGCAATATAAAACAGGCTATCAATTATCTACAATATATCTCAAGAAAGTTCAGAACACTTGCCTGATATTAGCTTGCTATACTTCCCTAACTTCCAATCACAATCTCCTATTCCTCGACTACTTGCTTCCCTTTCCTACGCCTTGCCTCTTCTACTCACATATCATAAGTATCTATCAATACTCAACTCATATGATTCTATTCGGTATACACTTCTATCCACCCATCATTTTATCCAAATCCGACTAACGGATTGAAAGTTATACTAAAAACAAGTAAATACTGATAGTCCGATAGTCAAACAAACAAGTCACATATAACACATAACACGTCAAACAATCAATGAAATTTCATTTATAAGAAAGTCTCGGGTCATAAACAGTCTTTCGGGTATTTAATACGATTTTGAAAACATTTTTCGGAGTCAAAACGGGTCGTTGGATAAATTTTAAAGCAATAAACATGGTTTGGTTGGCCAAACCTGGCTTCAAAATAATTTTATAATAATTATCGAGCCTTGAGAACAATTTAAAATAATATTTTAAAGCTTGAAACTGTTTTTCGAAATTTTTAAATCAATAATAAATAATTAAATCTAATTAAATAATTAATTAAATAATTAATTAATAATTAATTAATTATTAACTAAAATTAATTAACTAATTAATTCAGATTTATTTTTGAATTAAAAATAATTTTTGGAATTAAAATAATAATTTTTGGAATTTTTAATAATTAAAAATGAATTTTTATAATTAAAATAAATAGAAAATATGATTTTTAAACATTTTTAAAACAGGAATCCAAAATATGCAAACTCTGGAAACCCGGGGGACTAAACTGTTTTGTTTTTAAAACTACAGGGGCTAAACTACAATTTTGCAGTTCAACCCCGCCAAAAAACGATGGGTTTGCCGGAGAACTCGTCTTCGGCACCGTCACACCTTCACAACCTCCAGATAACATCTTCTAATCACCAGGAACTCAGCCATGCAATCAAGACACACAACCTATCCAAGAATTGGCCGGAATATGGCCAGGAAGTTCGCCAGTTTCCGGCGAACTTTAAAAGACAACTCCGTTCAAACCAGGAATCATCTGATAACATACTATACATGAATCGATTGCAAATTTCAAGGGGAACAAAACATTCAAACGAATTATAAACCCTAATTTCTAAATTCGAATATTAATCTCACTTTTGAACATGTTATTGAACTCTAAATCAGTCATATGACATATCAAAATCATCAGGAAGAAAATCTCTTCAACATGCAAGCATCAAATCATTCAAACAATCATCCGAACAAAAATTCATATTTTTATTCAAAATAATTCAAAATTAATAAAAATTATAGAAAAATAACCTATGATTCTGCAATTCTGAAACTTGGATAATCTGATAGTACTCCTTAAACCCTTCATTTTGATTACCAGAGCTTTTCAAACGGATTTCAATAACACCTCTGATTTGCAGTTTGATTCTTGAAAGGTTTTATGAATATATGTATTTTCTCTGTAAAATTATATAATTACTTTTTGCAAATAATTTTCGGTACGAAATAAAATACGATAAAGGCTATTTAACTTACGGAAAATTAGTATCCCGTTGGATCATTCCGGATATAAAATAGTACGTTTATTTATAAAAACAAATCCAAACGGTACCGGTTTTCGAGATAATTATCCAAATCAGTACAATTTTTACTGCAGTCTTGGTTTCAGCGCCTGGTTACACGTATTACGAGGTGATAATTGTAATAGTTTAATAAAAAGATCCCTTTATCGAAAATACGAGTTTTATTGATTTACCGAAACGAATTTTGTATCGAAAATATTGCGCCGGGACCCGCACAGGACAAACCGTACGCCGGACCGAAAAAGTCGAAACATGGAAAATACTCGGAATATTGCAATTAGGTTAGGAAAGAGTTCTCGGAAGAGTTTCGAGTAATAAAAACATAAAAACGAGTGAAGTCGGCTGGTTCCCGATTATATAAAATAGTTTATAATTACTCAGGAAAAGAATTTATAAAATTCATAAATTTTTCATAAAATCATAAATCAACATAAAAATAAATAGGAAGATATGACAATTATCTATATTTTATTTTGGAAATATAAAAATTAAAATACTCAATTTATATTATTTTTAAACATTCAAACACATATACCACTTAACATATAATTCACAGAATAAATATTGAACATGCATAATATTTATTTATTAGCAAAAATAATTACACAATATATCCCAGATATTACATCCTTCCCCCCTTAAAAGGATTTTGTCCTCAGAATCTCCTAAGAAAACAGATGAGGGTACTTTTCTCTCATATCACTTTCTAACTCCCAGGTTGATTCTTCAACCTTCGGGTTTCTCCACAGTACTCTTACTAACTTTACCACTTTATTTCTTAACACTTTCTCTCTTTCTTCTAGAATCTCTATCGGACTCTCTATATATGACAAATCTGTTTGAAGTTCTATTGGCTCATATCCGATTACATGCCTGGAGTCTGGATTATACTTCTTAAGCATCGATACGTGAAAAACATTGTGAATGTGCTCCATGTGCGGGGGTAATGCCAAATCGTAAGCTACTTTGCCAACACGCTTTAGAATCTCAAAAGGTCCAACGTATCTAGGGCTCCATTTTCCTTTCTTCCCAAATCTCGTCAATCCCTTCCACGGGGATACTTTTAATAATACCAGATTTCCTGCTTCGAATTCCATATCTTTTCTTGATTGATCTGCATACTTCCTTTGACGGTCTTGTGCTGCTATCAATATCTTCTGGATAACTTCAACAACTTCCTTCATCTGTTGCACCAATTCAGGTCGAAGTATTTTGCGTTCTCCTACTTCGTCCCAATATACGGGAGATCGACATTTGCGTCCATAGAGAGCTTCATAAGGTGGCATCCCAATACTGGCATGATAACTGTTGTTGTAAGCAAATTCTACCAAGGGTAAATGCTCGTCCCAACTTCCTTTAAAATCAATAGCACAAACACGTAACATGTCTTCGATTGTCTGGATTGTTCTTTCACTCTGACCGTCCGTCTGTGGATGGTAAGCCGTACTCATATTCAGTCTCGTTCCCAAACATTCTTGAAAACTTTTCCAAAACCTCGAATTAAACCTCGGATCTCGATCGGATACGATAGACACAGGAACTCTGTGACGAACTACGATTTCTTTCAGGTACATATGGACTAATTTGTCTAATGAAAATCTTTCATTTATAGGCAGAAAATAAGCTGACTAGGTAAGTCTGTCCACTATAACCCAAATGGCATCATGATTGGCTTTTGTTCTTGGTAATCCGACTATGAAATCCATGGCAATGTGTTCCCATTTCCACTCTGGAATCTCTAATGGCTGCAATAATCCACTTGGTCTCTGATGCTCTACTTTAACTCTCTGACATGTATAACATCTGCTAACCCATTCTGCAATCTCCCTCTTCATATTTGGCCACCAATAATTTTCCTTTAAGTCTCTATACATCTTGGTACTCCCTGGATGGATTGAATACCTTGAATTATGAGCTTCCTGTAAAATTTCATTCTTCAACTCCGTTACTGGTGGAATCCAAATTCTAGAAGAAAACCAAAGAATATTTTGATCGTTTTTTTGCGTGCACAATTCCTCACCTACCAAACGATTAATGTCCTAATCCATTATTTCCTCTTGACACTTTCTTATCTTCTCTAACAACTCCGGCTGGAAAGTCATACTATACACTTTCGCTTCATCAGGCTTGCAAACTCTGATTTCCAATTCCAATTTTTGAAATTCCTTGTATATTTCTTCAGGTACTCATAACACATTCAACGTTTCTTTCTGACTTAACGCGTCCGCCACAATATTCGCTTTACCGGGATGATAGTTAATCGTGCAGTCATAATTCTTTAATTCTAACCATCTCCTCTGTCTCATATTAAGCTCCTTTTGTGTGAATATGTATTTTAAGCTTTTGTGATCCGTATAAATCTCGCATTTTTCTCCATATAGATAATGTCTCCAAATCTTCAAAGCGAATAATATGGCTGCTAACTCCAAATCATGAGTAGGATACTTTTGTTCGTGTGGTTTCAATTGCCTTGACGCATACACAATAACCTTATTGTGCTGCATCAGAACGCATCTGAGTCCTTTATGAGAAGCATCGCTATAGATTACGAATTCCCTTGATCGTCTGGAAGTGACAAAACAGGTGATGTAATTAATCTTCGCTTCAAATCCTGAAAACTTTCTTCATATTTGTCATTCCATATAAACTTTTCATTCTTCCGTGTAAGCTTCGTCAATGGTGTTGTAATTCTTGAGAAATTCTGAACAAATCAGCGATAATATCCCACTAATCCCAAGAAACTTCTTACCTCTGTTGGTGTTCTCGGTCTTTCCCAATTTGTAATCGCTTCAATCTTCGTTGGGTCCACTTTGATCCCTTCATTACTGACTATGTGTCCTAAGAACTGAACTTCATGTAACCAAAACTCACACTTCGAGAATTTAGCATATAACTTCTTCTTCCTTAAAATCTCCAAAGTTGTCCTCAAATGTTCTGCATGATCCTCTTCTGTCTTTGAATAAATCACAATGTCATCTATAAACACAATAACAAACTTGTCCAAGTATTCCTTGAAAATTCTGTTCATCAGGTCCATGAATGCTGCCGGGGCATTAGTTAATCCAAAAGACATTACTAAAAATTCATAATGTCCATACCTTGTTCTAAAAGCTGTCTTTGGTATATCTTCTGGCTTAATCTTTAGTTGGTGATATCTCGATCTCAAATCGATCTTGGAGAAGTACTTGGCTCCTTTTAATTGGTCGAACAAATCATCAATTCTAGGTAACGGGTACTTGTTCTTGATAGTAAGCTTATTGAGCTCTCGATAATCGATGCACAGTCTCATGCTTCCATCCTTCTTTTTGACAAATAGCACCGGTGCACCCCACGGGGATACACTGGTTCTGATTACTCCTTTCTCTAACAATTCTGGTAATTACTTTGATAGTTCCTTCATCTCAATGGGCATCATTCTGTACGGGGCCTTGGATACTTGTTTCGTTCCAGGTGCTAAGTCGATCACAAACTCAATTTCTCTGTCTGGAGGAAGTCCTGGTAATTCACCGGGAAATACGTCTGGAAATTCATTGACTACTGGAATATCTTCAAGTTTTGCTGGCTCCTGAGTTTTATCAATCACATACGCAACAAAATGCTCACATCCTTGTCGTAGTAACTTTTTAGCTTGGATCAGCGTTAAGAACTTCTTTCCTTGCTTCTGGCCCTTAAACGTTACTATCCTTTCATTTGGCGTCTTCACCATTACCTTCTTATTTCGACAATCTATCTGGGCATCATGCTTAGATAATCAATCAATTCCTAAGATAACGTCAAACTCTTCTAGCTTAAATGGTATCAAGTCCACACAAAACTTACTACCAGAAATCTCAATTTCACAATTCCCACAAACTTGATTAACAGATATACGTTCTTGATTTGCTAATTCCACATTCATTATTTCATTTAAATACTCAACTGAACAGTTTAACTTACTAATAAAATCTTGAGAAATAAACGATCGAGTTGCTCCCGAATCTATTAACACTTTGGCACATAAAGAATTTAAATTAAGCGTACCTGCCACGACATCAGTATCCTAGATAGCGTCCTTCACATACATATCAAAAACTCTAGCCCTTAGAGTCTCATTCACTGCTGGAGTAGATCCCATAATTCTCAATGCATTGTTGACTGGGGCTGGTGTCTTGCAATCCCTGGCTATATGTCCTGGCTTCCCACATTTAAAGCATGTAAATCCAATAGTTGGAACCTTAACCGCTGGATTCCGGGTAGACTGATCCTTGTTCAATGGCTCTCTCGCTGGCTGATTGCGGCATTCTCTCGAATAGTGCCCTTTCTGATTACACTTGAAACAAACCACGTTCAACTTATTACAAACTCCTTCGTGTTTCTTCCCACATACTTGACAATATGGAAAAGTTAGCCTCAACTAATTCGGCTGATTCACATTGACTGGACGGTCTCCTTGATCTCCGTCGCCTGCATTCTGTTTCTTGACATTAAAATTTCTCCCTTGCTGAAACTTGCCCTTCTTAAAATTTGGAAACTTTCCTAGTTGTGATTGTCCTTCATTTCCTTCAAACTTTCTCTTCTTACTTTCTTTTTCTTTCTGTGACATCTCGCTCTCAGTTTCTGTAATCATGGCCTTCTGTACGACTCCTGCATAGGTATTCAATTCAAATATGGCTACCTTTCCTCTGATCCATGGCTTCAAACCATGCTGGAATCTCTTAGCCTTTATCCTATTAGTATCTATATATGATGGCACATACCTTGATAACTCTTCAAACTTACTCTCATAATCAGCTACCGACATATTTTCTTGCTTTAACTCTAAAAACTTCAGCTCCATTTGATCCTGAACAAACTGGGGAAAATACTTTTCTAGAAACAATTCTTTAAACCTCTCCCAAGTAATAACATCTGTACCTTCCAATGTCTTCACAGTTTCTCACCAATAGGTAGCCTCATTCTTTAAATAATAACTTGCAAACTCAACCTTCTGTTCTTCCTTTACTTTAACTAAAGCAAACAACTTCTCTATTTCCTTTAACCAAACATTCTCTTCAATCAGATCTAAGGAACCCTTGAATTCTGGTGGGTTCACCGCATGGAAGGTTTGAAAGTTACCTGGGGATTGGTCTGTCTTTGTTGTTGTTGAGTCAGGTGAACTATTTGTTGAGCCAAGATTTGAAGAATCTGGGCGACTGCCGGGTCTATGGGTCCTGGGTTTGCATTCTGGTGGATATTATCTTGGTTGTTGTTGTTGTTGTTTTCTTCATTCTGGGTGTTGGTGCGGGTATTTCTTCTGGGAGGTATTTTTTTGTAAAGAATCAAACAACTTATTTAGGTTTTAAATCAAATCCTTTGCATAAAAGAAAAGTTTTGTAAAACAAAAATATCTCTTTTTTGAAAACAGTTGTAATAGTTGAACTAAGTAAATTACAGCTTCTTTACCATATGTAAACAGTAAAAGGGGGTAGGGTACATGGTATCACAGGAGGTATAACTGGTGCAATAAATAAAGTAAAGTAAAAAAGGTGCATTAATGTAAATGACAATGCTGGAAAGGAAAGAGGTACTGATATATATAGATCAAAAGTTTAAGGTAGTACAAGCGTAAAGACGCTTCAAAAGTAAAAGCAAAAGGGTACAACAAACCTACTCACTAGTCAGCAGATCTAGTCTATAAATACAACCCAAAAGTCTACTGATACACACTAAATACTACTGTACATGTTAAACAACCACAATAGCACTGATCAGCATCTCCATCTCTGTGCCTCTGGCTCTAACTCCAAGGAAACTCTGGTCCGCCCAGCCTCTCGTGATCCTCCATCACCTCGCTAGCCCATCCCATAAATGCATCAGGGCCAGCTAATGTAGCTACATGTAGCGTGGCCTCAAGAATCCTTCGTGTCACATGGATCTCCTCTCGGAGCTCCCTCACACTACGATCAACATCAGTAGTCTTGATGATATGCTGCAGCTCTCGGATCTGCGCCAACAAGGAATCACGTTTTAGTAGAAGAGCCTCATACCGGTAATAAGGAACATGATGCAATGTAGACTGGAATGGGGCACCCACAACTGAATACCCAGTGGAATCTGAATCAGCTGGTGGGGGTCCTCTGATAGGTGGCCTCATGCCTGGGGGCGGAATAGCCTGCAGTGGGACGGGCTGCAACACAGGTGGAGGTAAAATAGCCAACACTGGTGGAACAACAGGAGGTGGATCTGAAGATGGCCCTCTAACTGAGGGCTCTGAGTGATCAGCTGATACGGGGATGAAAAAGTCGGCCAACGCTGCTATCTGAAATCATATCGCAATATAAGAATCTCGAACCATGACGCGAATCATACTAATACATGTTATACCGTCGTACTCAACCTCTCGACGTTCTATTTTTCTACTTCTTACTTCTAATCTTAACCTTCTACCCATTCCCGTCAATCTAGGCTTGTGTCAGTGATTCATTACCTGTAGCTCTGATACCAAACCTGTGGCGCCCTCCAAACCCGGGTCAGAAGTTTGGGGTCCACACACACACACACCTTATTTATAACCTGCTTATAACAATGATAAAGATAATAATAATATGCAGTGACCCTACTTACCAACTACCACGGATCGCAACATGTTAAAGTATGTACACAAGCCACACACACACACTTATATTACAAATGCCCAAATCCCAACTATTCAAACTTACAACTGAATATTAAACATCATTACAAACTTTACAAACTTAAACTATCCCAAAAGCTGTCAGCTAGCTTAACTCGATCAACCTGGACCCCTAGCTCTCGTACTGGATTGGGGATCCTCGCTACCAACAGGTTCCTTCTTAACTGGAAAAGAACATAAACAACATCACACAAATGAGCTAACTAGCTCAGCAAGTCACATTGACAAGACTGAGAATAATGATCATCAAGTGAAAAGATTTAAGGTATCAAGTGAACAATGATTAATGATTTAGAATTGGATATTATATTTTTATTTTAAAAACCAAGATTAGGCTGCTGATCAGTCACGCACTAACCCCGAGCAAGGCACACAGCTCTGCTCTAATTACTGGATCCAAGGCACACATTGGCCTAACTTGACCACCAATCTGGTCTGACCACGAATCTGGTCCACAATTTTATAAAACAATCCAATTCTATCATAGTGACAGAATAAATAATGTAAAGCAATAAACAGAATCATAAGCAACATTGGATGTCCAATAATGAGATGGTTTCAATCTTCACAAAGGAACAATATGGCAATTTCAAAGAATGGCTGTCAGGTAATAAAAAAAATTGGATAACAAAGGAATCAAAGTTTCAAGGTTACAAGGATTTGGTCTTTCAAAGCATAAGGTACAATGATTTGAATATGTAAGCAATCTTGATTCAGTGTTCGATATTTAGTTTGTATGTATTTGTGAAGTAGTATCATATATCTGTGGTTCGTATTTGGGTAATCAACAATCAATGGTTCGGAAAAAATAAGGTTTATGGCTCAAAGATCAATAGTTGGGATCAAGGTTTAGGGTTCAGTGCTTTAAAGCACTTGCAATATAAAACAGGCTATCAATTATCTACAATATATCTCAAGAAATTTCAGAACACTTGCCTGATATTAGCTTGCTATACTTCCATAACTTCCAATCACAATCTCCTATTCCTCGAGTACTTGCTTCCCTTTCCAACGCCTTGCCTCTTCTGCTCACATATCATAAGTATCTATCAATACTCAACTCATATGATTCTATTCGGTATACACTTCTATCTACCCTTCGTTTTACCCAAATCCGACTAACGGATTGAAAGTTATACTAAAAACAAGTAAACACTGATCACATAGTCCCACAGTCAAACAAACAAGTCACATATAACACATAACACGTCAAACAATCAATGAAATTTCATTTATAAGGAAGTCTCGGGTCATAAACAGTCTTTCGGGTATTTAATACGATTTTGAAAATATTTTACGGAGTCAAAACGGGTCGTTGGATAAATTGTAAAGCAATAAACAGGGCTGGGTTGGCTAAATATGGCTTCAAAATAATTTTATAATAATTATCGAGCCTTGAGAATAATTTAAAATAATATTTTAAAGCTCGAAACTATTTTTCGAAATTTTTAAATCAATAATAAATAATTAAATCTAATTAAATAATTAATTAATAATTAATTAAATCAATTAATCAATTAATTTTGGAATTAATTGACCAATTAATTAATTAATTAATTAATAACTAAAATTAATTAACTAATTAATTCATATTTATTTTTGAATTAAAAATATTTTTTGGAATTAAAATAATAATTTTTGGAATTTTTAATAATTAAAAATGAATTTTTATAATTAAAATAAATAGGAAATATGATTTTTAAACATTTTTAAAACATGAATCCAAAATATGTAAACTCTGGAAACCTGGGGGACTAAACTGTTTCGTTTTTAAAACTACAGGGGCTAAACTACAATTTTGCAGTTCACCCCGCCGGAAAACGACGGGTTCGCCGGAGAACTCGTCTCCGGTACCGTCACACCATCACAACCTCCAGATTACATCTTATAATCACCAGGAACTCAGCCATGCAATCAAGACACACAACCTATCCCAGAATTGGCTGGAATATGGCCAGGAAGTTCGCCGGTTTCCGGTGAACTTTAAAAGACAACTCCGTTCAAAACCAGGAATCGTCTGATAACATACTATATATGAATCGATTGCAAATATCAAGGGGAACAAAACCCACTATCTCTCAACATCTGATAACCCCTAAATAAGAAACCCCCAAATTCAATCAAGAATATTCAAACGAATTATAAACCCTAATTTCTAAATTCGAAAATTAAACTCACTTTTGAACATGTTATTGAACTCCAAATCAGTCATACCACATATCAAAATCATCAGGAAGAAAAGCTCTTCAACATGCAAGCATCAAATCATTCAAACAATCATCCGAACAAAAATTCATATTTTTAATCAAAATAATTTGAAATTAATAAAAATTATAGAAAAATAACCTTTGATTCTACAGTTCTGAAACTTGGATAATCTGATAGTACTCCTTAAACCCTTCGTTTTGATTACCAGAGCTTTCCAGACGGATTTCAATAACACCTCCGATTTGCAGTTTGATTCTTGAAAGGTTTTATGAATATATGTATTTTCTCTGTAAAATTATATAATTACTGTTTGCAAATGATTTTCGGTACGAAATAAAATACGGTAGAGGCTATTTAACTTACGGAAAATTAGTATCCCGTTGGATCATTCCGGATATAAAATAGTACGTTTATTTATAAAAACGGATCCAAACGGTACCGGTTTTTGGGATAATTATCCAAATCAGTATAATTTATATTGCGGTCTTGGTCTCAGCGCCTGGTTACACGTATTACGAGGTGATAATTGTAATATTTTAATAAAAAGATCTCGTTTATCGAAAATACGAGTTTTATTGATTTACCGAAATGAATTTTGTATCGAAAATATTGCGCCGGGACCCGCACAGGACAAACCGTACGCCGGATCGAAAAAGTCGAAACATGAAAAATGTTCGGAATATTGCAATTAGGTTAGCAAGGAGTTCTCGGAAGAGTTTCGGGTTATAAAAACGTAAAATCGGGTGAAGTCGGCTGGTTCCCGATTATATAAAATAGTTTATAATTACTCGGAAAAAGAATTTATAAAATTCATAAATTTCCTATAAAATCATGAATCAACATAAAAATAAATAGAAAGATATGACAATTATCTATTTTTTATTTTGTACATATAAAAATTAAAATACTCAATTTATATTATTTTTAAACATCCAAACTCATATACCACTTAAAAAATAATTCACAGAATAAATACTGAACATGCATAATATTTATTTATTAGAAAAAATAATTACACGATATATCCCAGATATTACAAACAATACCTCTTGTGAAATGATTTTCTAAGAGAAACTTTGACAAAGTGTCATACCATGCTCTAGGTGCTTGCTTCAATGCATAAAATGCTTTAAAAGATAGTAGACATATTCTGGAAAGTTGGGGTCTTCAAAACCAGGAGGCTAACTGACATAGACTTCCTCCTCCAAATCTCCATTCAGAAATGCACTTTTAACATCCATTTGATAGACCTCGAAATTGGCATGGGCTGCATAGGCTAGAAAAATTCTGATGGCTTCAAGTCTTGCAACAGGAGAAAATGTTTCATCAAAATCTATTCCTTCTTGTTGACAATAGCCCTTAGCAATCAATCTAGCTTTTTCCTGACTACTATACCATTTTCATCCATCTTGTTTCTGAATACCCATTTGGTGTCAATAGGATTTTTGCCTTCAGGTTTGGGTACCAGCTTCCATATTTTATTACTTTGAAATTGGTTTAGCTCTTCCTGTATAGCTAAAACCCAATCAGGATCCAACAAAACTTCTTCTACCTTTTTAGGCTCTTCCTGAGACAGGAAGCTGTTGTATAGACATTCTTCTTGAGTTGCATTCCTTGTTTGTACTCTTGAAGATGCATCACCAATAATTAATTCAAATGGGTGACTCTAGTCCATTTTCTTTGTTGAGGTAGATTTGCTCTAGATGAAGAGGCCTCATAATTGTCTTGATGTGTGACTGAGTTTTGATTAGAAGAAACTCCCCCTGAGTTTGTGGATCTTTGACTTGAAGTTGGGGCAGTTTCACTGTGTGATCCAAAATGATTTTCAACTCCTATTAATGGCTCAACGGATGTTGATCTTTGCCTCTCGATGGATGATGCAGATAGTCTCTCGACGGATGATGCACCTTGTCTTTCAATGGATGTTAAATTATGTGCTTTATTTGTTATAGATTTTTATGCATTATCCTTATATATTATTTCTTGATCACTTTCATCATCACTGTCATCACAAATTATCTCAACATTATCAAATTTGAGGCTATCATGGAAACGTTCATCTTGCAGTCCTTCAATCTTCTTATCATCAAACACAACATGTACTGATTCTATAATAATGTTGGTTCTAAGATTGTAGACTCTGTATGCTTTTCCAACTGAATACCCAACAAAAATACCTTCATCTGCTTTAGCATCAAACTTTCCATGTTGCTCAATTTGATTCCTTAGTATATAGCATTTGCAACCAAAGACATGAAGAAAGTTCAGTGTTGGCTTCCTATTCTTGAACAATTGGTAGGGAGTCATGCATTTTGCTTGATTGACCAAAAAAATATTCTGAGTGTAACATGTAGTACTTACAGCTTCTGCCCAAAAATATGTAGGTAACTTTGATTCTTCCAGCATTTCTTGCAGCTTCAATAAGAGAACTATTATTTCTTTCCACCATTCCATTTTGTTGTGGAGTTCTAGATGCTGAAAACTCATGCATGATTCCATTTTCTTCACAAAACAACCTCATGACAGAATTCTTGAACTCAGTTTTATTATCACTCCTGATTCTTCTAACTTTTAGGATCAGGATGATTGTTGACTTGTCTTATGTGATTGATAATGATTTCACTAACTTCATCTTTAGATTTAAGAAAATATGTCCAAGTGAACTTTGAGAAATCATCAACAATCACCAGAAAGTATCTTTTTTTGATATTGACAACACACTGACTGATCCAAACAAATCCATGAAAGGAATATGTCCTAAGTCCAATCATGTATGAGGATTTAGGAATAACTTTTATGTAATTTGTTTTGATTTCATTGATTTTAATAAAAGACTTGTTTTGTTTTTATTACGGGCTTTATCTATTTAAGTGTTTAAATAAGATATACCATAGTTTAGAGTAAAGCTTTTTATGGATTATGATGAGATCATAATAGTGAGACCTAAAAAGATGATAACTCTAAACTTAAATAGTTCCTGGTCATAGGATTACTAACTGGTAATTAATAATCCGCAAAGATCGGTACATACTATGCTTGCTTCATTATGAAGGATGTCTGTTCTCATAGACATTTGTGTGGTGACACTATAGCTAGTATGTAGGTGATTATTATAGAATAAGTTCACTGAACATGACTCGCACAGCTGAACAACTGATGGACTTCACTCACGTGTTAGCAGTTGTTCACATAGTGATAGTTGTACAAGTATCCTTAGACTTGAGGTCATCATAGTCATCTTGTGTACACTGAACTATGCTTTGGTTTAGTTCTTAGTCTCCAGGGACAATTATTAGGGCTCTACTGGGTATAGAAATTTGTACACGAAGATAGTGTATGATCAATATAAGATCTACCCCTTCCAGTGAAGGAAGCGAATGTTCAAGGCTGATCCACTTATGCTAGTTCAGGAATCTCTGGCCAGAGTAAATGAAATTAGAAAGGAGTTTCTAATTTGCATAGAACTACGCATAGTAAATGGTAAGCAAGTGATTGAATTAGATAGGCTTGACACGAGATCCATGCCTTGTATTTAATCGGGACATTGTAGGGTAGAATGAGTTTATTGTACGGTAACTATTCACTGAATAGGTTCTTGGTATTCTAATGAATTCATATTATCCGGATAGTCGCGATATGCTGAGAAGTATCCCTCACGATGTAGAATAAATGTGATTAATTAATTAATCATATTTAATAAATTAGAGAATTTATATAAATAATGATAAAATAGTTTTATTATTATTTATTTCTACTACCGGCTTAATAATGAACCTACAGGGTCACACCATAAAAAGAGAATGATTTAATGGTGGAGGAATTAATTAATAATGGTTAATAATTATTTATTTATGAAATAAATAATTAATTGTCAAATTTAATAATTGATTAAATGAGATTTAATTGATTATAAATTAATTAAGAAAAGTTCTTAATATTATTAATTAAGGATTTAATTTTTGGAAATTAAATCAAGAGAGAGAATTATTTCTAAAGTGTTTAGAAAAAGGATTAATAATTAAAAGGTGTTTTAATTATTAATGAGAATAATAAATGGGATAATAATAATAATATTTATGGGAAAATTTCAGCTGAAAATTTTGCCTTTAAATATACTATTATAGACCCTATTTTTTTTTTGAACCCCAAAACCCAAAAAGTTTGGAAAACCCAATTCTCTCCACCTCCTTCCTCCTCCTTAACATCGTTTTCTTGGTGGATACCGGTGGAGTGCTTCACACTTGAGGAGCAACTGCTAAGGATCTCTGATCGTTGTCTCTGAATTATTTTAAAGGTTAGATTTGATCCCTATGTTTTTACCACGATTTATATGTTTTTATTTGGATTTTATATGTGTCAAAGTGTTTTGCCATGCCCCGCTGCGACTAAAATCCAACAATGGTATCAGAACATAGGTTGTATGCATATAGATCTGTGGTAAAAATTTCAGAATTTTATGTTCTTGTATGAATTAATTATGATTTTTACAAGTTATATCATGGATTAATTTTGTCTGATGAGAAATCGTTTCTCAGGATAATTTTGAATGTTGATCTGGGTTCTACAAGTGTTGTAGATCGTCTAGGTATTTTTTTCATAATTTTATGTTGTATAGATTTTTTATTATGAATTTTTGAAGTTCTTGTATTTAAAATTCGTAATTAAAAAAAGTAAATATATATATATGTTTGTATATCTGCTGTGGTTGCTGTTGTGTTTACTGGCACGGAAAGAAAAGCAGACAAGGTACAGAGAAGAAGCAGACAAGGACCACAGTCAGGCGGCGCGCTGATCGAGAAGTCTGTAAGGCGGCAGAAAACGGTGTCACGCATTCCGGGAATGCGTTACACCCTGTGGCGCATTCGCGGAATGCGTTACACCTTTTAATTGGTTAAAAGGGTTGTAACGCATCACCGGAATGCGTTACAGGGCTTGTAACGCGTTCCTGTAATGCGTTACAACCCGACTGTTTACATTAAAATTGATTTTCTGGGAGTTTCGTAACTCCGTTTTAGGCGTGCAATATACCGTTGGATTCGTTTTTCCGAGACGGATCTAATAGAGTGATCAATTTTAGTTTATATAAAAGTTTTGAACTGTTTATATTTCCAAAAGTGTTTTAAAGATGTTTTTAACTGTTTTTTAATTGCTTTTAAATGCTTCATGTGATACATAGAGATGTATAATGCTTAGACTAATGTGCTAGATGATATAACATGCCTACCTTGATGTTTATTCATGTTGATATATGTGATATATGCTTAGTTTATCATGCGATGATAGATTTAGGTGAACTTAAATGAACATAAGGCGTTTGTTAGACAACCTAGTATAGTGAAATTATTTCATAACCTTAAGAATAATATTATGAATACAATCATGAGATTCTTGTGTTTATGAAACACGTAATTGAATATGAATTTTCGATATGAGAGAAAGGATGATTCTGTCAACAAAAGATTTCTATCTGTAAGAAAAGGTTATTAAGTGATGCCTCTTGACAATGCTCCACCCGATCTGGGAATCATCTGATTATCGATTATTGATTTGAAATATTTAATTTAAAAGGAAGAATCTCTTTATAATATGATTATGATTGTAACGTAATATAATCCCTCTAAAATTAAATAATATCAAGTAGTAATTGGCCAATGACACAACGGGCTTGTGTCGGTCATAGCCTTCCAACATGATAGAAAAGTAGTTCTTATTTTTGAATCATTATCGGTTCGTGCTATAGCCGAGGGCTTTGATTTCGAAATAAGAAATACTTGTCTATTACATAGAGATGTGTATATTGAATAAGAATCTAAAGGTCGGTACGTGCTTCAGCCGTGGGCCTTTGGGGACTGATTCAACTGTACGGAATGTTGGGTTAGACTTGACTTAGAATATTGAGTTTGTCGTGCCACAGCCGAGACTCAATTATTCAAGAGGCTAAAGTTTGATTAGGGAATAACATAAGATGTAATTTATAAGAGTTGTCTGCCTATTGAACATTACATGGCGGTTCGTGCTACAGCCGGGGTTGTGTAATGGAATGTAGGATCCCTATTCCCACTAGCATTATGAATGCTTAATTTTTCACATAGGGGGTTGAATAAATTAGATAAACTAGTGGGAGCCACTTATGAATAAAGACCCGATTCATATAGTGTTTTGAAATGAAATCGAATATTTGCTAAGTGTTGTTATGTGTTTATCATTTACAGATTTACTTTGTACGTTATGTCTTCTGCACTATCACTCAGGAGCATACTGGATGCTCACAAATTGACTGTCCTAATTATGCTGACTGGCTTCGAAACTTGAGAATTGTTCTCAGGATTGAAAAGCTGGAATACGTGATTGACTCACCTAAGCCTACTGAACCTGCTAGTGATGCGCATAATAATGAACATGTTGTGTATTGTAAGTGGATAGATGATGCAAATGTTGCTCAATGCATCATGCTAGCTTCCATGAACATTGAGCTACAGAAGCAACATGAGCATATGGATGCTCACACTATCCTCATGCATCTACAAGAGTTGTATGATGTGGCGGGGAGGACAACTCCATATGAGATATCGAAGGAGTTGTTCGGTTGTAGGATGTCTGAGGGATCATCTGTGAATGACCATGTACTTAAGATGATCAATTTGATTGAACGTCTTGGACAACTTGGTTTTGCTATGGATGGGGAGCTGAGCCAAGACTTGGTCTTGCAATCGCTTCCGAGTTCGTTCTCGCAGTTTGTTGTGAACTTTCACATGAATAAGTTGGATGTCATCCTGCCTGAACTCCACAACATGTTGAAGACTGCGGAATCGAATTTTCCCCCTAAGAAGAGTTTTGTTCTTCTAATTGGTGAAGGTTCCAATCCTAAGAAAAGGAAGAGGAACCCTTCCAAGAAGAAGAAAGTAGGTGAAGAAAAGCCGGTTCCACCAAAAGCTGAAGACCGCAAGAGCAAAGTTGTTTGCTTTCACTGTAACAAGGTGGGGCACTGGAAGAGGAACTGCAAGGTTTACCTTGCAGAATTGAAGAAGAAGAAGGGTAGTGAGACTACCGCTTCTGATTCAGGTATGTTCATGATAGAAGTGAATATGTCATTAAATCAAATTTCTACTTGGGTATTAGATACCGCCTGTGGTTCTCAAATCTGCAATTTGTTGTAGGGACCAAGGAGAAGTATGACTCTTGAGGAAGAGGAGGTGATTCTACTGATGGGAAATGGAGCAAGAGTTTCTGCTGAAGATGTAGAATCATTTCATTTACATATGCCTATGGGCAAGACTATTGTTTTAAATAATTTTTATTTTGTTCCCTCGATTGTGAGGAATATTATTCCCATGTTAGACTTGGCTGGATTTTCATTTATTATTGAGAATAATGAATGTTCTATTCTTAGAGATAATATTCTTTATGGACGTGGTGCTTTAAATAATGGTCTGTATATATATGACATAATTTACTTCAGATTGAACAAACTAATAAAAGAAAAGGGATGATGAAAATCTCACTTCATTGTGGCACTACAGTCTCCATTTAGTAGACATGGAGAGAGGGCTGCAAATTTGCTAGGAATGGTACACACAGATGTATGTGGACCAATGTCTAAGCAAGCCATGGGTGGATTTTCATACTTCATTACTTTCATAGATGATCGATCTAGATTCGGATATGTGTTTGATGAAACACAAGTCTGAAGCCTTTGAAAAGTTTAAAGAGTATAAGTATGAAGTGGAGAAACAACCAAACATAGTATTATAATTCTTCGATTAGATCGAGGTGGTGAATACTTTAATGGAGTATTTCTAGATTATCTCAAAGTAAATGGTATAGTCTCCCAGTGGACTCCTCCAGATTGGTATCTGAAAGGAGAAATCAAACTTTGTTAGACATAGTTCGGTCCATGATGAGCTATGCAAATCTTCCAGTATTCATATGGAGTTATGCATTGGAAACCTCAGCATATTTACTGAATAAGGTGCTTTCCAAATCTGTTCCTCAAACTCCGTATGAGATATGGAAAGAAAGGAAACCGAGTCTTAAACATGTTAAGATTTGGGGATGTCCAGCTTATGTCAAGAAAGTTGACCCAGCTAAGCTGGAATATCGATCCGTAAAATGTAGTTTTGTGGGATATCCTAAAGAGACTTTAGGGTATTACTTTTACACCGATCATCGGGTGTTTGTCTCCAGACATGCTACCTTCTTGGAAAAGGAGTTTATCCTTGAAGGAAACAGTGGGAGAAAAATTGAACTTGATGAAGTTCAAGAAGCACAAACTACTACGGATCAAGTGGAAACACCTGTTCTGACTGAACAACCTTTTGTGGAATAGCCCATTCATAGGTCAGGGAGAGTGTCTCGCCAACCTGAGAGGTAATATGGCCTTGTCATTGAGAATGACAATGAGTTGTCGATCATTGATGATGACGACCCTGTGACCTATAATGAGGCTATGAGTAGTGTTGACTCAGAGAAATGGCAAAGTGCCATGAAATCCAGAATGGAATCTATGTATACGGTATACAAAAGATAGATTACAGCAGATGGCCAGATGGAGACCTATAAGGCCAGGCTTGTGGCAAAAGGATTCAAACAAAGGCAATGGATTGACTTTGATGAAACCTTTTACCTGTAGCCCTGTTATAATCAGTTCGGATTTTGCTTGCGATTGCTGCTTACTACGACTATGAGATCTGGCAAATAGCCAGATGGTTTTCTTTCCAAGAGAAATGAAAACCTAGTGTGTAAGCTGCTGCGAATCATATGTGGTTTAAAGCAAGCTTCTCGAAAGATGGAACATTCGTTTTGATGAGACAATCAAAGAGTTTGATTTTATCAAAAACGAAGATGAACCATGCGTCTACAAAAGGGTTAGTGGGAGCGCGGTAACATTTCTTGTATTGTATTGAATTAGAGTTGACACACATAACAACATAGCAGACCCACTCACAAAGCTACTTTATAAAAGTCACTTTGATCGTCATAAAGACAAGATGGGTATTAGATACCAGAGTGATTGGCTTTAGTACAAGTGGGAGATTGAAAGGAATATGTCCTAAGTCCAATCATGTATGAGGATTTAGGAATAACTTTTATGTAATTTATTTTGATTTCATTGATATTAATAAAAGACTTGTTTTGTTTTTATTACGGGCTTTATCTATTTAAGTGTTTAAATAAGATATATCATAGTTTAGAGTAAAGCTTTTTATGGATTATGATGAGATCATAATAGTGAGACCTAAAAAGATGATAACTCTAAACTTAAATAGTTCCTGGTCATAGGATTACTAACTGGTAATTAATAATCCGCAAAGATCGGTACATACTATGCTTGCTTCATTATGAAGGATGTCTGTTCTCATAGACATTTGTGTGGTGACACTATAGCTAGTATGTAGGTGCTTATTATAGAATAAGTTCACTGAACATAACTCGCACAGCTGAACAACTGATGGAGTTCACTCACGTGTCAGCAGTTGTTCACATAGTGATAGTTGTACAAGTATCCTTAGACTTGAGGTCAACATAGTCATCTTGTGTACACTGAACTATGCTTTGGTTTAGTTCTTAGTCTCCAGGGACAATTATTAGGGCTCTACTGGGTATAGGAATTTGTACACGAAGATAGTGTATGATCAATATAGGATCTACCCCTTCCAGTAAAGGAAGCGAATGTTCAAGGCTAATCCACTTATGCTAGTTCAGGAATCTCTGGCCAGAGTAAATGAAATTAGAAAGGAGTTTCTAATTTGCATAGAACTACCCATAGTAAATGGTATGCAAGTGATTGAATTAGATAGGCTTGACACGAGATCCGTGCCTTGTTTTTAATCGGGATATTGTAGGGTAGAAGGAGTTTATTGTACGGTAACTATTCACTAAATAGGTTCTTGGTATTCTAAGCAGTGAATTCATATTATCCGGATAGTCGCGATATGCTGAGAAGTATCCCTCACGATGTAGAATAAATATGATTAATTAATTAATCATATTTAATAAATTAGAGAATTTATATAAATAGTGATAAAATAGTTTTATTATTATTTATTTCTACTACCGGCTTAATAATGAACCTAGAGGGTCACACCATAAAAAGAGAATGATTTAATGGTGGAGGAATTAATTAATAATGGCTAATAATTATTTATTTATGAAATAAATAATTAATTGGCAAATTTAATAATTGATTAAATGAGATTTAATTGATTATAAATTAATTAAGAAAAGTTCTTAATATTATTAATTAAGGATTTAATTTTTGGAAATTAAATCAAGAGAGATAATTATTTCTAAAGTGTTTAGAAAATGATTAATAATTAAAAGGTGTTTTAATTATTAATGAGAATAATAAATGGGATAATAATAATAATATTTATGGGAAAATTTCAGCTGAAAATTTTGCCTTCAAATATACTATTATAGACCCTATTTTTTTTTTGAACCCCAAAACCCAAAAAGTTTGGAAAACCCAATTATCTCCACCTCCTTCCTCCTCCTTAACATCGTTTTCTTGGTGGATACCGGTGGAGTGCTTCACACTTGAGGAGCAACTGCTAAGGATCTCTGATCGTTGTCTCCGAATTATTTTAAAGGTTAGATTCGATCCCTATGTTTTTACCACGATTTATATGCTTTTATTTGGATTTTATATGTGTCAAAGTGTTTTGCCATGCCCCGCTGCGATTAAAATCCAACAATCCATATGTAGTAGTTGTAGAGGTTCTTCAATTGTAGATCCAAGCTTCCTTTTGAATGATGCCTTGATTTGCTTTCCTTTCTGGAAGGCATCACACAATCCATCCTTTTAGAATTCCACTTGAGGAATGCCTCTTACCAAATCTTTCCTGACTAGTTCATTCATAGTCTTGAAATTAAGATGGGATAGCTTCTTGTGCCATAGCCATATTTTACTTTAACTTGCCTTGCTGAAAAGAAAGGTGACAGATTCTGCATTTGATGAGTTGAAGTCAGCTAGATACACATTTCCTTCTCTCACTCCAGTGCGAACCACTCTGTTGCTTTTCTTGTTGGTCACAACACAGGCTTCCGAGTTGAATGTTACTGAGTTTCCCTTATCACAAAATTGGTTGATACTCAACAAATTATGCTTGAGTCCATCCACTAGGGCAACTTCCTCAATGATGACATTGTCTTTAGAAATCAATCAATATCACACAGTATACCCTTTGCTATCATCTCCAAAAGTGATACTTGGGTCAGCTCTCTCCTTGAACTCAGTGAGCAGGGTAAAATCTCCAGTCATTTTCCTTGAGCACCCAGTATCCAAATACCAAAAATTCGTTCTATTTCCCTGCACACAACAAAATCAAATTAAGTTAATTTTGGTACCCAATTTTCCTTGGGTCCTGCTTTGTTAGCCTTCTTCTTAGGTTTCTTTGGCTTTTCCTCATTTGACTTAGGTGATTGAGATTCAACCTTGGTCATTTGAGTAGAGTTTTGAAAACCATTCATCATTACAGAATTATCATGCATGAGTTGGTTAACATGGAAAGGCATATTCTGTGCAAACATGTTATTCCAGTAAGGCATGCTAAATGGCATTTGAGGCATACTAAATGCAGCATAGTAAGGATTTTGTGCAAATGGCATATTAGCAAATTGTGCATTCAAATTATGTGCACGTATAACATTCACAAGCATTGTGGGAATGTTGGGAAATGAAGGAGGTACAGACATGGGTGCAGGCATAGCAAGTTTTTAATTAACAGACAAATCATTAACACTACCACACTTCACACAGATTTTTCTAGGATTCTTCACAGAAAGACTCTATACCTTGAACTTTAGTAATTTGAGCATGGACATCTCTAGATGATTTCGAAGCCTTAATTACTTCATGTTCTCGTTCAAGTTGGTTTCTTAAAATATCCTCTTTCTTTAAGGATTTAGTCAGTTCATCTTTTGCTATCTTGCATTCTATCTTTAGTCTCTCAAACTCAACAAATTGAGTTATAACACATTATTTCTTTCACTCAAAAATAAATTGTTCTCTTTAATCTTAGTGTTTTCTTTAGTCAGTGATTTGAGTCTAACACACAGATGATATAATTCTATTTACATGACATTTATGACATCATTACACTCAGCTTTAGATAAATGTGCTAGATTAGTGGTGATTACCTGAATATTGGATGAACTGGCCTCTATTTCATCTGATTTGGCCATAAGTGCTAGATTAGAATAGCTTGTATCCTCATCCTCATCTAATCCATCAACAACCCAGTAATTTGCCTGAGTTAGAAAAGCCATTTCCTTTTATTTGAGCAACTTAAAGTATTTCTTTTTGTAATCCACAAGCTCAAACTTCCTTCTATCAGAATCAGGCTTTTTACATTTACTTGCAAAATGACCACTCAAGCCACACTTGAAACATTGAACTTTGACATGTCAACCTTGTTTCTATTTGGCTTGAATGCTCCAAAATTCTTCTTGAACCTGAGCTTGGAAAACCTTCTGGATTGAAAAGCCAGATCTTCATCTATGTCATCCATATCATCTTGACTAAGATGGTCTTCAGGTTCAGCTACTATCCCTTTTCCTTTGCCTTCACAAACTCTAGGGTTTTGTGCAGATTCCACAACTTCTACCTTCATCTCTTTCTCTCTCTCTTGCTCAGCAATCAATGCAATGGATCCTCCCTTCTTCCTCCCTTTTTCTAGCTACTCATCATGTTCTATCTCAAGCTTATAGGTCTTTAGAATGCCATACAGTCTATCCAAAGTGAATTCCTTATAATCTTGGGAATTTCTAAGAGAGACTGTCTTAGGCTTCCATTCCTTTGGTAGAGATCTAATGAATTTGAGATTGGAATCCTTTGTCTGGTAGATTCTTCCATGCAGCTTTAGAGCATTTAGTAGTTTTTGAAATCTACTAAAAATGTCAGTTAATATTTCACCGTCTTCACAATGAAAGTACTCATACTGCTGAATTAGGAGTTGCATTTTGTTTTCTCTTACTTGCTCATTTCCATCACATATAACTTCAATTGTATCCCAGATATCCTTGCAGTTTTGCAATTGATGATGTTGTCAAACATGTCACCATCAACACCATTAAACAAAATGTTCATAGCCTTTTTGTCCTTATGAACTTGCTCAATACCTGGATCTGACCATTCTCTAGGCTTTGGGATAGATGGCTCATTGCCTGTAGCAGCTCTCATAGGAACATGAGGGCCTTTCTCAATACAATCCACATATTCTTCATCTTGAGAGAGAAGATGCAGGTGCATTTTCACCTTCCAGTGGTGATAGTTGTCTTTGTCCAGAAATGGAATTTTTACTCCAACATCTTTTCTGCTCATCTTGTTAGTTGTTGTGATCTTTAAACTCTTTGTACTTCAAGAGTTTGCTCTGATACTAATTTGTATTCCCAAACAATCTAACAAAGAATTACAGAAGGGGGGTTGAATGTAATTCTGGTTTCTTTTCGATTTCAAGAAGTACTCTATCTTTAATATATAAAAATGTTTGATTAAGCAAAAGTGCGGAATGAAAATATTGATGTAATCAAACACAAAGTAATTAAACACAAGTATTTAAAAATTTTCGGGTGGATTGAACTTTTCCACCAGATATATATATATCTATATATATATATGTTAGTCCCTTAACAATATAACAAGAATTACAGAATGGGGGTTGAATGGAATTCTTGAAATTTTTTCTTAAAATAAAAATATTCTCACTCGAATATATATATATATATATATATAAGTATGAATTGATTAGCACAATACGGAATAGTTACTTAAATGTATCAAAACACAAGTAATTAAAAACAGGAGTCTTTAAAAACTTTTTGGTGAATTTGAATGATTCCACCAGAGAGATATAATATATATCGAGAGAACCCTGTGTGCAAAATGCTCACAGCTGCTTACAATAATTGAACAACTAAGAATACAGAGAAATGCTAAGGATTCTGCTTACAAATATTTCTCTGCTTGTTTCTCAGATTCGATAGTTCCTTAGTTGCTACTTCTTGGTTTATATATCACCAAGATTACAAAGTAATGAGACAGGATAATAAAACAAAACTATCTAGTCTATTACAATGCTACTTCATTACTCTATTCCAACATTTTTGAATATCTTCATAATAGCATGGAAATGGCAATGCTTCTTTGTTCTTGAAAACCCAGTTGAATAGGCTACCACATTCAATTTGCATCC
Source organism: Apium graveolens (assembly GCF_009905375.1). Lineage (NCBI taxonomy): Eukaryota > Viridiplantae > Streptophyta > Magnoliopsida > Apiales > Apiaceae > Apium > Apium graveolens. The sequence goes on along the minus strand of NC_133648.1, from coordinate 61,846,783 downwards.
ACTCGACGCATGTGACTGTGTTGTCACTGTCAACAGATATTTGAATTCTTTATTCGTCGAGTTATTGATCATCCGTCAAGTTATTGATCATCTGTTGGGTTGTTGATCATCCATCGAATTCATTGTAGTTTATCCATCTGGTAGCAATCAGGTACTTGACTTCATTTCACTTATGCAGAATTACAAGACATCATCTATGTACAATTAATCAACCTATTCTGCATATCTAACTAAAGTCAACATGACTTAAGTACTACTACAGATTCTAAACAATGTGTATGCAAAAATGTGCTTCAGACTTATTGTTACATAAGCTACTCACTCGATGGATAATAAGTCATCATCCGTCGGGACTATATTGAGTCATCCGTCGTGACAATGAACCTTATTCGTCGAGTGCTACATTATTTCACCAAGTAAAATCTACCAAGATGTTTTGTTCATTAAATCATCAAGTACACAACATATACACAACAATATATATATAAGATCGAGAACTCTGTGATGCAAGGTTTGCACACAGCTTCTTACAAGTAGAATTACAAGGAACAAAGAAATTCTTTACAGATACAGTTTTTTTCAATTTCTCTTGTTGATTGCTTACTTCTTTGATTACTTTATTACTTGCTACTCTTGGTTTATATTGAAGGGTGTCGAGCACATAAACGCAACGGAAACAGTAAGTAAAAATATGAAAAAACAGAATTTTTGAAACCCACCGCAGGATCCATGCGAAAAATAGATATTTAATCCGTAGATCGGATTGTTTATCTTAAGAAGCTTTACAAATTGGTTGACTAATGGAGATCCAAAGCTTGTTCAATCATCACGCATCCCGCTCTCGCGATCTACGCTCTATCGGTATCCACAAGAATGCTTGAAATCAAGGATTGGATGTGTACTAGCACAAACTCGTTTCTTCTTGATCTCTCCATCTTCTCTCTTGGTGGCTAGGGTTTTAGTAAAAGTCTTGCTTATCAAATCAGCCACACAAGAGATATTATATAGAGAGTATAATAAGAATTATAACTCTTAACTAATTAGGAGTTATTATTAATTCGAAATTCCTATTTGTATAATAATTAAGTCACACTTAATTATTTAACAAATGAATTTCATAATTAATATTAGTAAATTCGAATATCAATATTTATCTAATTAATTAAGTCATACTTAATATTATAAATGATTCGAATTACTTTAATATAATTTAAATCTAATTTAAATTAAATCCTTCAAGCATTCTTTGTGTGTGACCCTATAAGTTATTATTACGTTGGCAACGAATTTTAAATCTAATTTAAAATCGTAAACAATGAGCGGCATCTAGTAATACATTATTGCTACCCAAGTAATAATAATTGAATCGGTGATCGATTAAACCTTTCATGAATAATGTACAATGTAATATAATCCCTTTAACCACATAGTATAGATTAAACTAGAGGCATGTAATATGTCATCCTCATCAATGTTTAATCCAGGTTTTCTTGATCAATGAGTAGACTATTGTTATGGATCAAAAACTAAGGTATAATAATTGTTGTATCTATTACTAAGGAACGTGAGTTCAAGGCTCGATTTGACTGCTCTTGTGTTTCGTGACTCAGTTTGCCTTAACAAGATGCCTACATAACTTGCTGATTGCCAAGGATCAAGTCAAAAAACGTAGTTCTGATTCGTGGGGTGAGGCCCCTTATATAGATGTTTGGGAGTCCTTGAATCGGACTTGGGTTAGGAGACTTGATGGGCAAGTCTTAGAGTCAGAATGGACTTTGGAGTCCTAGGAAGTAGGAAGTTGATTCCTTATTCGATTTGATCCCTTGAGGGCTGATCTACAAGGATTCACGTCCCTATTAGGACTCATATTGACAGCTGTTTTCTCCCTTATTTAATTAATTACGAAATTAATTAATATTCAGGTTTGTGGGCCTTCTTTGTTATATCAATCCTGATCAATGTGTTAACCTTTTTGGTATGAATGTCATACATCTTCTTATTGGGCTTTGTGCCCCAAATCATGTGTAATTAATGCAATATTAATTACGTAATCAGGATTTATTTATTCCCTATCATTTGCCCCCCAACTTTTGGGAAACAGTGGCTATATTTTGCAAAAGTTAAGTTCACTTATTCCCTTACAGGGTATCATTTTGCGTAAAGCGTGGAGCGACTTACACATTTACAACGATTTGCTTTAATCCCTATTATTTAGGAATTATCTTAATTTCCAGGATTTTTCCCTGAATTCTGGGATTTCTCCTTAATTTTCTAGAATTTTCCCTTAATTCTGGGATTTTTCCTTGATATTCGGGAATTTTCCCTTAAAACTGGGATTTTTCCTTTATTTTCTGGATTTATTCCTCATTTTCCGAATATATTTATATTTTCCAGAAAATATTTAAGGAATTTCCTTGATTTTCCGGATTTTTCCCTTATTTTCTGAAAATATTCATATTTTTCAGAAAATATTTGAGGAATTTCCTTGATTTTCTGGATTTATTCCTCATTTTTTAAAAATATTTATATTTTCTAGAAAATATTTAAGGAATTTCCTTGATTTTCTGGATTTTTCCCTTATTTTCTGAAAATATTCATATTTTCCAGAAAATATTTAAGGAATTTCCTTGATTTTCTGGATTTATTCCTCATTTTCTGAAAATATTTATTTTTTTCAGAAAATATTTTAAGGAATTTCCATCTTTTTCTTCCTTTTCTTTTTCTTTCTCTTTTTTTTTATACCTGGTTCGACCAGGAATCCTGTTCGACCAGTATCCTGGTCGAATTAGCCATCTGTTTGCCCGGGTCGACGGGTTTCGAGCAAGAAGTTTTCGACCTCAATTCCTGGTCGATTCTTCGATCAGGAAATATATATGTATATATTTTTATTTTTATTATTTCGAGCAGGATTTTAATTCCTTTCGGTCAAGATTTTATGATTTTGACCGATTTATGATTTTTCCTTGCCTTGGTCGAAGATTCTTTCGACTAGAAGCATTCGACGAGGATTCCTGACCCTTTCGGTCAGGATTTGTTTTGTTTTTCTGACCGAATTCAGCCTTTTTGGATCCTGGTCGTGGTTTTTTCGACCTCAAGCACTTCGACTAGGAATCCTGGTCGAATTTCGGCCACGATTTTCTCCTTTTATTTATTTTCGATCAGGAATTTTTGGTCAGGATGTACGTTTTGACTGAATTATACTCTCCTTCTAGCCCTGGTCGAAGGTAATTTCGACCTAGATCATTCGACCAAAAACACAGCTTTAATCCTGTTCGAATTAGGTCAGAAAAAACAACATTTTTTTTATTTTCCTGGGCTTTTTCTTTTGGGCTGTTTAACTGGGCTTTGGCTCATGGGTCTTTAACCTCAAATATCTGGGCCCTTTTTTGGGCTTGTCTCTTTATTGGGCTTATTTTCTACAGGCTTTTCAATTGGTCCCCCAATTCTGGGCTTTCAATTTAATTTGGGCTTACATTTTGGGTTCAAACTTGGGCCCGTTGTTTTCAATTGGGCTTTGGCTCACATTCCTGATTTTCTAGGACTTATAGGGTTCTCTCTGGATTCTTCCAGAAATTTTCAGAAATATCTATTTAATTTAATTTCATTTCTGGCTTCCAGAATATTCTTTTCTTGGGCCCAAATGGGCTTTTTTAGGCCCAATTTGTCCCCCGTGTGCCTATATACGAGTGGGATGGGAGAGTGAAATCCTCACACTTCTCATTTCACTCATTTCTCAAACTCCTTCCTCTTCTCTCAACACTCTTCCTTCTCTAAGAGTTTTCCGGCCATCTCCAAGCCTTTTTCGGCCTCCTTCCTTCCAAGGTTTCAAGGTTTCCTTCAACCTCCATCAATGGCTGATAAGAATCCCGAGAGAGCGGCCAAGATAGCCTCAGCTTCAAAAAGAGGTAAGGATGTCAAAATCCGCTCTTCTTACATGTCTTTGATAGATATGATTAATACTAGGAGGGACGAATATCCTTCCACTGCATATCTCGACTCTTTTAATCATTGCAACACATGGCACAATATAGATTACGATAAGTTAAATGCACGTTATAATGTTCATCCTCCCCTTAGGCTAGTTACAGTTTCTGGTGGCGACCGTACTTGCCACTGGAAACCCGACACCCTTTTCATTTACACAGATGCCCTTGATGCTGGGCTTAGGTTTCCTTTTCATCCCTTCATTCCTCACCTCCTAGCTGATTTGCAAATTAACCCCTGTCTGCTTCCTCCAAACGCCTGGAGGAACATTTTATGTTTCATATTTTGTTATCTTAGGGGAGGTTTTCCCTTATCTTTAGTTGTTTTTAGGAAGGTTTTTCAATGTTACAACAGTTCTTCGGGTAATTTTGGTTGGGTCTACGTTAAACAAAAGCCCAAGTGTAAGCACATTTTTAACAGCGCCTCCATTCCCGATAATAACCAAAATTGGAGGAATAGTTTGATCGGGTTAAGGTGGGAAAATGGTGACTGGGGCACCCTCTTCAGATCTTCTTTCGGGAAGGTTAGTGATGGTAGCCTCAAATCCATTCACCTAACCCCCGAGGAAACTATCATTTATGATGAGCTTACTCGGAATGATGGTGCCACTATCAGCTGGACTCTTTTAGAGGAGTTCTCCCTCATCCACGTGGGGGTATCCTCTATTTTTCAGCAGGGTATTTTTCTTCCCTTCTCGTTTTTACTTTCTTTTATGCATTATTGACACCACTTATTTTGTTTTTTCTCTTGTTTTGCAGCTGCTAAGGAAATCAACAAGGATAATGTGCCTCTTGTTGAAGAGACTTCCAGGATGAAGAAGGCTCGCCTTGTGGGTCCAGATACTAGAGGAAAGTCTACGGAGCCTATCTTCCTACGGAAGCACAAAGAGCCCATGGTGGAGGCTCCAGCTGAGGGAGCTAAGGGCCACAGTGCCCCTATCACTGCTGCTGCTCCTGTCTCTGCTGCTACGGGCGCCTTTCAGCCTCTTTGGGGATTCCGCCGAGGGGATACCGTAGTTGGATCCACGAAGCACGCCTGGGATTGGTCTTATCATGGCATAACTCCCAAGAACTTCACCGATGTGGTGGCTACTCCTGACTTGGAGAGGATAAAGCTCATGGGAGCTCAGTCCTTAGCCTCGGTATGACTATTTCTTACGTTTGTACTCTTTTTTACTTGTAACATTCACTTGCCTTACATTTCTATTTATTGTTTCATTTCAGTCTAACGCATACTTCCAAGGCGCTGTGAGGCAAGTTGAATCCTGGAAGAGGGCTTCGGATAAAGCGGATAATGCCCTCAGGAACCAGCAGAAGAAGTATGCCGCTTTGGAGTGAAAGCTGAAACATAAGGAGGAGGAGCTCGGAGGGTCCAATGCTGAGCTGGTGGTGCTACGGGCCGAGAAAAATAAGGCGATTGATAACTACTTGGAATCGGAGGAGTTTACTCAGTCCATGAGGGTGAGGGACGACTCAATCTTCCCTAGGTTTTTTAGGACTGGATGGGACACGGCCCTTGGGACCATGAATGAGGCCTGCCCTGATATTAACCAGGCGGACTATTTATCCGAGTGGTTGTCTCGGATCGTATCCCTCACGACCCACTTCTTCCTCCTCCCAAGTCGTCTTCGAGGCCTGCTGCGGATGATAGCTCTTCCTCCTCCCAAGTCGTCTTCGAGGCCTGCTGCGGATGATAGCTCTTCCTCCTCTGGGACGACTGAGACTTCCAGCGAGAGCGGAGGAGATGATGATATGGATGTCGAGGGCAGCTCTGCTCCTTAGAGCTTTTCTAGCCCTGCGTGGCTTATTTATTTTATCTTGTCTTCGAGACTTTGTTTATCAGACTTTGTAATATTTATTCGAACTAGTTTTATTTATCGAACTTTATGCTTTCATCTTATGCACTTAGTTTACTTGTCTTGTTACTGGAACATATTTTGAAAACTTCCTGAATTTCACAAATTATTGGGATCCATCCCTTACACAAGTCTTAATAAACCTCAAAATAAAACTAAAATATTTAAATCATAAGCAAGCAAAGCTTCAAGATGCTTTTCAACCTACTTGTCATCTTGACAAGTGAGAATCATGCTCAACCGCTTCACACATAGTAAATCTTCAGGTTTTGTGCATGCCAAGTTCTCGGGACTTCAAAACCATCCATAGTCTCAAGCTTATAGGTTCCTCTACCCTGAACACTCTTGACCTTGTATGGCCCTTCCCAATTTGGGGCAAGTTTCCCTTTCTGCCCTATACCAGAAGCTTCCACCTTCCTCAAGACTAAGTCACCCTGTTTGAAGAACCTTTCCTTAACCCTTAGATTGTAATAGAACGAAGCCTTTTTCTGATATTCCACTATCTTCACATGTGCCTCATCTCATACTTCGTCGATTAGATCCAGGGCTAACCTTTGCCCTTCCTCATTCTCTTCAGCATTGAAAGCTTGAATCCTGGGAGAGGAATGTGATATTTCTACAGGAACAACCGCTTCCTCCCCATATGCTAACATGAGAGGAGTTGCTTCAGTCATGACTCTACAGGTAGTCATATAGGCCCATAGTATTGGGAGTATTTCATCCACCCAGTTATTCCTCGACTTCTCGATCCTCTTCTTTAGTCCATCCAGGATTATTTGATTTGCCACTTCCGCTTGCCCATTGGCTTGCGGGTCAGCCACAGAGGTAAAACGTAATTCAATTTCATTCTCCTCATAATACCTCTTGAATTCCTCATTCTTGAATTGTGTTCCATTGTCAGTGACTAAGATGTGGGGAATTCCATATCGGCACATGATATTTTCCCACAGAAATTGTGCAACCTGCTTAGTTGTGATTTTGGTCAAAGGCTTGGCTTCAATCCACTTAGTAAAATAATCAATGGCTACAATTAGGAACTTTCTTTGTGCTGTGGCCATGGGGAAAGGCCCCAGTATATCCATTCCCCACATAGCAAAGGGGATGGGTGAGTTGATGGAGGTCAGCATCTCGGGGGGTTGTCTAATGACGGGTGCATGCTTCTGATAGCGGTCACACTTTTTCACATAGTCTTTGGCATCAGCCATTATTTCTGGCCAATAGAAGCCTAAACGGGTTATCTTATGAGCTAGGGCCCTGCCCCCAAGTGTTGCCCACAGATACCTTCATGTACTTCTTCAAGAGCCAAGCGTGCCTCATCGGGCCTGAGACATCCTAGGTAAGGAACTACATAAGATCTTTTATACAAAATCCCATCTATCAAGGAGTTTCTTAATGCTTGAACAACCAACTTCCGTGCTTCAGTAGCATCATTTGGCAACCAACCGGTTTGAATATGAGTCTTAATAGGATCTATCCATGACGTCCCCAGACCTATAGGAGCTACAAGCTTAACATCAATATTCCGTGTCTTCAACATGCGGAAGTATACACTTCCTGAACTTTTCTCTATCTCAGATGAAGCAAACTTTGATAAGGCATCTGCCTTAGCATTTTCCTCCCTTGGAATGTGATCAACATGACATTCATCGAATTGGGTCATTACAGCCCTTACTAGGCGGACATATTTAGCCATCGTATCATCCCTTGCCTCAAACTCTCCCTTCACCTAGGATATAACCAACTTCGAGTCTCCACAGACCTTCAAGTTCTTGACTCTCAGTGTCCCTGCTAGGCCGAGGCCAGCTATCAGAGCTTCATATCCTGCCTCATTGTTTGTGGTCGGGAAGTCTAACTTCATGGCATACTCAATCAAGAACCCATTAGAGCTTTGTAAAACCAAACCTGCTCCACTTGAATTGTTTTTTATGCTCCATCAAAATAGAGACCCCAATATTCTTTCTCCTTATCATCATGTTCCTTGTCCCCCTATCAACTTCCTTATCTTGGGGTATGGTATCCTCCTGCCCCCCGACTTCTTGGTTGGGTATGGTACATTCCTCCATGAAGTCAGCCAATGCTTGAGCTTTTATTGCCGTTCATGGCTTATACTTGATATCAAATTCTCCCTACTCTATTGCCCATTTGATCAGTCTCCCACTAGCCTTGGGACTATGAATTATATTTCTCAAGGGTTGATTTGTTAGTACCTCAATTTGATGAGCCTGAAAGTAAGGACGTAACTTTCTTGAAGCCATCACCAAGGCTAAAGCAAACTTCTCAATAGTTGAATAATTCAACTCAGCTCCATGCAGAATTTTGCTGACATAGTATACGGGTTTCTGTATTTTCAGTTCCTCCTTAACCAATACAGCGCTCAAGGCACTCTCTGAAACGGCCAAGTACAAGTATAAAACTTCATTCAAAGCTGGCTTGGCCAACAACAAGGCCTGATCCATATATTTCTTTAATTCCTCGAATGCCTTCTGGCTTTCCTCACTCCATACAAAATCCTTAACCTTCTTTAAGGACTTGAAGAACGACAAGCACTTCTCTCCATACTTGGAGATGAATTGTCCCAACGCAGCAACCCTTCCAGTGAGCTTTTGAACATCTTTGATAGTTTTTGGTGGCTCCATGTCTAGGATTGCCTTTATTTTATCGGGATTGGCCTCGATTCCTCTCTTGGAGACCATCAATCCCAAAAACTTTCCAGACCCTACTCCGAAAGCACACTTCGTAGGATTTAACATCATCTTATGGTATCTCAGGACCTCAAAAGCTTCCCTCAAATGGGTTATATGGTCAGTCTTCACTAGACTCATGACTAACATGTCATCAACATAGACTTCCATGGTCTTGCCAATAAGATCCTTAAAAAGTTTATTTACCAACCTTTTATAGGTGGCTCCTGCATTCTTGAGACCAAATGTCATAATAAGAAAACAATAAACACCAAAGTCAGTGATGAATGATACCTTTGGGATGTCGTCCTTGTGCATCTTGATCTGATTGTATCCACTAAATCCATCCATGAAGCTCAGAATCTCATGTCCAGCAGTGGCATCTATCAAAGTATCTATCCTTGGCAACGGGAAACAGTCCTTAGGGCATGCATCATTCAGATCAGTGAAGTCCACACACATCCTCCATTTTCCATTGGCCTTCTTCACCATTACAGGTTTGGCTAACCATTCTGGAAATTGTATCTCCTCGATGAAACCAGCCTCTAAGAGCTTCTCTACTTCCTATTTTATAGCTTCTTGCCTCTCTGGAGCAAAACCTTTTTTCTTTTGCTTCACTGTCTTCCGATTTGGATCCACATTCAGCTTGTGAGTAATCAATTCCGGGTCTATGCCTGGCATATCAGCTGCTGACCATGCAAATACATCACTATTCTCTTGCAAAAATTTCACCAACTTCCCTCTAAGGGGCTCCTCTAGTGTGGCTCTAACAAAAGCCACCTTCTCAGGATCCTCGAGAGCTAAAGGAATCGAAACCAAGTCTTCTGCTGGCTTCCCTCTTTTCTCATCATTCTCTCGAATATCCAGATCTTCAATAGGCAGAACCTGCCCCCCGACTCCATCTGCCCTCAGAGAGGCTAAATAACAACTTCTAGCCATTTTTTGATCTCCTCTCTCTTCTCCAATCCCATTCCGGGTGGGAAACTTATAACTGAATGGTAGGAAGAAGGGACTGCCTTGAAGGCATGTATCCTTGTTCTCCCCATGATAGCATTGTAAGTTGAACTAGCCTTCACTACCACAAAGTCCAACATCTGTGTTGTTTGCCTTGGTTCCTGTCCTATGGTTGTTGGCAACTTGATTATCCCTACCACGGGGCACTCCACTCCCACAAATCCATATATCGGCATATTGGTTGGGGTCAATTAGGAGTCATTATAACCCATCCTTAAAAAGGTGTCATGGAGCAAGATATCCACTGAAGCACCATTATCCACAAGGACCCTCTTAAACGGGCTATTTCCTATTATAAGTGTTATGACCAGCGGGTCGTCATGAGGAAATTTCACACCCTCTAGGTCAGACTCATCAAAAGCCATTGTTACTCCTGTCATGGCCCTCTTCGGGGCTTCTCCAACAATATGCATAACCTCCCTGGCATATGTTTTCCTGGAGTTCTTGGATAATCCAGCAGCAGTTGGTCCTCCAAAAATCGTGTTTATCACAGGTCCTCGGGGTTGTGGTCCTCCAAAGATTGTATTTATGACCGGTACCCTAGGCTGGGGATTCCGCCCCTAATCGTCTTGGTCCCTCCTACGATCTTCAAAGTTCTTTCTCCCATTATTATTCCTATATCTTCCTTCCCCAATGTACTTGTTCAATCTTCCTTTCCGAATGAGGAACTTTATTTCATCTTTCAGTTACCTACACTCATCGGTGTCATAGCCAACATCTTTGTGAAATCTATAATATTTGCTTTTGTCTAGCTTGGCAGGATCTGCCTTTAAGGGTTTAGACCAACGAATATCTTGGTCTTCCTCAATTTCCATCAAGATCTGGCTTCTAGGAGCATTCAGCTTAGCATATTTAACGAACTTTTGCCCAGGTTCTCCTTTCTTAGGGGTTGAATCAGGGTTTTGCTCAGTTCCAGGATACTTGTCCTTAGCGATATATTCCAGATCAGTTTTCCGCTTCTTGCCTCCATCGGGCTCGTTGCTCACCACGGTCTTCCTCATACTCTCTTCCACCTTGATGTACTTTCTGGCCCTATCTTGGAGCTGCAACATGCTCTCAGGGGGGCGCTTGGCCAAGGACATCTTGAAGAACTCATCCCTAATTCCCTGTTGCAGTGCTATCATTGCTTCCTTGTCATCAAGGTCCAGGACTTTTAAAGCTTCCTTCGTGAAACGATTCAGGTAGACTCTCAAGGATTCCTTCGCTCCCTGCACAATGCTCATGAGGGATGCTGAACTTTTCTCATGCACTCTTCCGCTGATGAACTGCTTAATAAAAGCCTGATTTAATTCTCTAAAGGACCCAATAGAGTTTGGGGGCAAATGACTATACCATCTTTGAGCCATACCCGACAGGGTTTGAGGAAAGGCCTGAAACTTAATAGTGGCATTCACGGGTTACAATAATAGTGCATTGGAGAATGTCCTAACATGATTAGCGGGATCTCCTGTGCCATCATAAGCTTTGATAGTGGGCATCTTAAACTTCCTTGAGATGTGGACATTCATTATCTCTTCAGTGAATGGTGGAGTAGGATCATCAGGATCCCCAAGGAGAAGAAGATTGCTTGGATCAGCTCTTGGGACTACAGCCCTTGTTTGTGACGGGCCATCCAGGTCTATGATTGGAGAAGGATTCCTCCCCCTAGGCGGTAATGGGGGCCTGGGAACCTGGTGCGCCTCCAAGTCGCGCTTCAGCCTTTGAATCTCAGCCTCATGGGCCTTGATTCTCTCCTGCACTTCTTGGGGATTCACCCCTCGGGTGCTCCTCGGACGTTGGTTACCATCAGCCATCAGCTCTTTGCCAGCACGTCTCCTTCTTGGGGTCACTTCATCATCCGAAGATTCGGAGTCTCTCTCAGTATAAGGACCAGAAAATTCCTGATCCTCCGGGATAGGAGCCAAACCTTATATGTAGGGGGTGTTTGCCCCCGTGTTTCACTCCATCCAGCATGTCCACTTCCTCCAACCTAAGGGTAAAGGGGCATCCCATAAGGGAGGTTAGTGGTCACAACAGTTGAATACTCATACCCAATGGGTCGAAAATTCACAGGTACATGTAGTTGTTGAAGTTGGCGATTCGTACCTTGAGGAGCCGGGGAAACTGTCCCTTGAGGTTGAGGTTCAGTTGCCCCTACCTGGGCTCCTCCTTAGGTGACGGTATAGGTTGAATGCGGAGGCACCTCCACGATTGACGAAATCGTTTGGGTTGTCCCCGCGGGTGTTCCTCTGTTAAGGACGCTGCTTGTTCTCCGTGTTCTCGCCATGGTTGTTGTTATGCCTTCCCACATACGGCGCCAAATATTATGGATCAAAAACTAAGGTATAATAATTGATATATCTATTACTAAGGAACATGAGCTTTGAGGCTCGATTTGACTACTCTTGTGTTTCGTGAGTCAATCTGCCTTAACAAGATGCCTACGTACCTTGATGATTGCCAAGGATCAAGTCAAAAAACGTAATTCTGATTCGTGGGGTGAGGCCCCTTATATAGATGTTTGGGAGTCCTTGAATCGGACTTGGGTTAGGAGACTTGATGGGCAAGTCTCAGAGTCAGAATGGACTTTGGATTCCTAGGAAGTAGGAAGTTGACTCCTTATTCAATTTGATCCCTTGAGGGCTGATCTACAAGGATTCACGTCCCTATTAGGACTCATATTGACAGTTGTTTTCTCCCTTATTTAATTAATTACAAAATTAATTAATATTCAGGTTTGTGAGCCTTCTTTGTTCCATCAGGCCTGATCAGGTCCATCAGGCCTGATCAATGTGTTAACCTTTTTGGTCTGAATGTCATACATCTTCTTATTGGGCTTTGTGGCCCAAATCATGTGTAATTAATGCAATATTAATTACGTAATCAGGATTTATTTATTCCCTATCAACTATCATATCAAATCAACATTTGAGCGTGCCCACACATTTTGTAGTCTAGCTCACACAAGAGGCCAATTATATAACTCTTATAAGAGGAGGGTTAAATCCCATCTAGATCATTCATATTTCTCATACGATTCATAATATACTCAATGTCCACTTTTATCATTACCCGGTCAAGGATAACTTTTAATGGAATCAATGTATATTAATTATCGTATAGAAATATAATGAGTTCAGGTCTAAGGACCATTAAATCATTATCACTGTGAGAATTACTTATAACACAACAGACATGTAGAATCTCACATCGGGTCTGTCCAGCACCATGTACATATACATCTGCATGTGTCTTTGACTTTAGTATCACTATACCTATGATCAATGAGATGTGATCATCAGTCAACAAACACACTAGTCTTAATGCATTATTATTGTCCCTTAATAATAATACTCGACTAGGGACCTTTAGGAATATTGATAATATTCTCATAATCTCATTTCTAAGTCATGTACTTAGAGATATAGAATTGTATATCATATTCCAAGGACATTTGTTAATCTAATATTTATATCGCAGTAAATTAAGAATTAATAAATTATAAAGAGAATAATCAATAGAACATAAACATTAATAATCCTAATGTCTTAAACTAAAACATCATAGTGTTGTCTCTAGGGCACAAACACTAACAATCTCCCACTTGCACTAGAGCCAATCACCCATGTAACTAATACTCATGGAACTAGTATGACCATCGTACTTCTGCTGCGACAAAGCCTTAGTCAGTGGGTCTGCAACACTATCATTACTATGTACTTTACATTTATATCTCCTTAATCATTAATCTCATTAATAAGGCGATATTGCCTAAGGACATGCCTAAATAATCTCCATGGCTGTTTCAAAAAAATTTCAATATATTCGGCTTCCATAGAATCATCAATGTTCTTGCTGTGAACTATTCAAGCTAACATCAATTATATTTAGACAAAACACAAAACAGACATAAACTCATAATCATCCTTGCATGTCCAAAAAATAGGTTCGGAAATTAGTATCAGTGTAACCCTTTATAACCAGTTCCCTGTCTTCTCCATACACCAAAAATAAATCTTTAGTCCTCTTCAAGTACTTAAGAATATTTTTGAAAACTATCAAGTGACCCTTGCCTGGATTAGACTGGTATCTGATTGTCATGCTCAAAGCATACGAAATAACAGGATAAATACATATCATTATACACATTATAGATCCAATTGCTGACGCATCTGGAACTTTCTCAAACGGCCCTTATCATCTAATGATTTAGGGGGCAATTATCTTTTGAGATCACTATCCCATGAGACATCGAAACATATCCTTTCTTTGTCTCTTGTATCATAAAATGATGTAATACTTTATCAATGTATGTACTCCGACTAGGTCGAATAATCTTTTTAATCTATCTCTAAAGATCTTGATCCCTAATATATAGGTAGCATCGCTTAAGTCTTTCACCGAGAAACTATTTCTCAACCAAGTCTTAACATCATATAGAGAATGTATATCATTTCATATCTGTTATATGTCATCTACATATAATACTAGGAATGTCACATGGCTCCCACTAACCTTCTTGTAAACACATGGTTCATCTTTATTTTGAATAAAGCCAAACTCTTTGACCATTTCATCAAAATAAATATTCATTCTCCTTGAGGCTTGCTTCAATCTATAAATAGATAGAAGCAACTTACAAACTATCTTAGCAAACTTTGGATCGACAAAACCCTCAGGTTGTATCATATATACATGTTATTCAAAGCTCCCATATAAGAAGGCAGTTTTGACATCCATTTGCCAAATCTCATAGTCAAAGTAAGCAACTATTGCTAACAAAATCCTGATGGACTTGACCATAGTAACCGTTAAAAAAGTCTCATCATAGTCTATACCATGAATTTGTTTAAAACTTTTTTCCACTAACCGCGTCTTATAGGTCTGTACTTTACCATTCATGTCAGTTTTCTTCTTGAAAACCCACTTGCACCCTATAGGTTTTACCCCTTCGAGTGGATCAACTAAAGTCAATACTTTATTTTGATACATGGATTCCATCTCGGATTTCATGGCCTCTAGCCATCTCTTGGAGTCTGAATTGTTTATAGCATCTTGGTAGGTGAGAGGCTTATCATTACCCATAAGCATCACATCACCATCTTGAGTCAAAAGAAATTCATAATTTTTCCCGAGCTCATGGTGAATCCTACTAGATCTACGAATAACCTGTGTTTCTTGGACAGGATTAATTTCAACATTTTGATGTACATCCTGATCTTATTCCAACTCTGGTTCAATGTTATCAATGGGTTCTCGATCTTCATCGAGATGTATTATCCTCCCACTGATTTTCTTAGAAAGTAGTTCTCTCTCAAGAAATATAGCGGCCCGAGCAACAAACACTTTGTTCTCAGAAGGATTATAAAAACTATACCCTAGTCGCACTTGGATATCCCACAAAATAGCATCTATCTAATTTTGGTCCAAGCTTATCAGAGGCTAAACATTTTACAAACGCTTCACGTCCCCAAATTTTTATAAATGACATGCTTTGACATTTATCACTCTATATCTCATACGAAGTATTTTGAACCGCTTTAGTCGGAACTTGGTTAAGTATATATGCAGCCGTTTCTAGAGCATAACCCTAGAAACTGAATGGAAGATCCGCTTGACTCATCATCGATCGCACAATGTCCAACAAGGTACGATTTCTACTCTCAGAATCTCTACTCCATTGAGGTGTTCCAGAAGGAGTAAGTTATGATACACTATCACACTCCTTCAAGAAACTCTTGAAATTGAGGTTTAAATATTCTCCTCCACGATCTGATCGTAAAACTTTTATACTTTTCCCTTATTTTCTTTTCTACTTCGGCCTTATATTCTTTGAACATTTTAAAAGAATCGGATTTGTTCTTCATAAGAACCACATATCCATATCTACTTAAATCATCAGTAAATGTTATGAAGTAGTATAAGCCCCCTTACCAGCATACACATTTGACCACATACATCATTATGTATAATTCATAATCGTTCGGTGGCCCTTTCACCTGATCAGGTAAAAGAAGCTTTAGTCATTTTGCCAATGAGATAAAGTTCGCATCTTCCGTATGATTCAAAATCAAACTTATCCAAGTATTCATCTATATGTAACTTAGAAATGTGTTTCTTATTAATATGGCTTAACGACAATGCTAGAGGTATTGTTTAATTTGAGTCAACTTAGAACATATAAATTGTTAACTAATTGTGCAATATTATAAGTCTTATCATTGAAATAGAATAAACAACTATTGTTTATTTAATTAAAATGAAAACCTTTCTTGTCCTGATAAGAAATGGACTTAATGTATACGCTAAAGCCAGGCACGTAATAATAATTTATCAAGTTCTCAATCTCGCCTTATGGGCAACATTAGGTATCGAGTTCCTTCAACTAGAGCAACAACTTTTGCTCCAATTCTAAGCCTATACCTGAAGCTTGACCATTGCTAGTCTTCTTCTTTAGATCTTCCAAGCAAGCTCAACAATTTAACTTCCAATCATCCAGTTATTTCCACAGAAATGACAATCATCTCCTTTAGCAACACCACTATCAGGCTTCAAAAGCCCTTTGGGATTGGACTTTGGTTTGACACCGAATAAGATCAAATCTTCACCTTGCCTGTCCATTTTCCTTTCCCATTTGCATTCCATGTGTACATCATCAATATGGACGTAATTCATGCCTTTACCGTGTTATTTTCAGCAGTTCTAAACATTCTTAACAACTCAGCGAGTGTTCTGTCTATCTCATTCATTCTGTTCTTAACAAACTAAGAATAGAAGTTGTTCAAAGATTGTTTGATCAAATCAAGCTGAGTGTCTAGACTATTCTTGAAACCCAAAATATCAAGGTACATATACCTATCATCTTTAGAACATGTGGTCCAACCGGATATCATTCTTCCATTAATGTAAAGTATGGTGCCTTATTATTGTCAAATCTTTCTGATGAGCCTATCCTTCAAACATCCTTTGAAGGTGCTCAATCATATCATAAGCATCATTATGCTCTTGTTGTTTCTAAAGCTCAGCACTCATAATTACAAGCATGAGACATAAAACATCAGTTGCATAATCAATTTGCTTCTGGTAAGCATTTTGTTCAGCACGTGTTTCATTCTCAGCTAGAAGAAATAAGGGAGGGGTTTGAGTGACATCCTTGAACCTGAAGACAATCCTCAAGTTCCCGTGTCAATTGAGGAAATTATTTCATGTCAGCTTGTCCTTCTCAGGGACTATTACATAGAGAAGTTATTTGTGTTATTTGTCATTTGATATCTACAATATTAAAGTGCATAAAATGACTTAGTCTACAGATGATCATTAAATTATGTTCAAGTGATTATTCATATATATATACACACAATATATATCTCCCACTATTTTTATCAAATCAATAGCCCTAACTATTAATTCGGAAAATAATATCTTATATATCCTTTCTAGTGAGACAAGATCCATATTTCACCACGCGTTAGGTCAGCTTTGGTTTTTCTCCTAAAATATGACTATTTAGGTAGACAACATTTATCAATTATATCAACTATATAACTCTTGGATAGCTTGGTGGAACAATATTTGTTCATATTTATCTAATAAATCTTGCCAAACTCTATGCCTCTAAGTTCACAATCCTATTGTGATAACTTAGTTAAGTCAAACCCAATAGTCAAAAAGTATCAATATACTTCAACACATCTCCCACAATAGATAGGAGTACTTCGCTTTGGCGAACCCACTCCTGGTCGATCTAGGGGTTAACGCATTGGAATCATTGGAAGACATCTGATCAACTTAATATTAATTTTAGGGTTTTGTTATTTTTAAAATGATTATGATCCCATAATAAAGAGATTCCCAATTTTTCCTTGAATAAAATACTTCAAATCAATATTCATCAATGGTTTGATTTCCAGGTAGTGTGGGAGTCACAACGGTCTCGCTTAAAACCCATAACCTTACAAGTTCAATGAACTCGCTTTTGACAAAATCGCCCCATGTCAAAAACAAAGAAAATTTGTATTTTATTCCGTATTTTATAAACACGAAAATCTCATAATCGTTTGTTCATTTTAAAATCTTGAAACATTACAGATTTTATCTTGTTTAGCAAGCATGGCATGGGTGTCGTATCTAATACATACATCCTTAATCTAATTAAGCATGCATCTTTATAAACTACTCTACACATATATTCATCATATCCGCATATATATGTAAAGTGAAATAAATAAACGTGGTTGGTTATGGATTCATCCTATGTGATCTTTATCAAGCTAATGACAAAGATCTAGGTTAATCTAAGGTGGAAAATACATACAGGCTAACTATTACATGTCTTCTTTCTTGTATTGCTTCCTTGGATGGCCTCCGTGTGGGATTACCCTTGATCTTCAAATCTTCATGTCTTCATGTATATTACACGAATGAAATATGAAAACTAATCTAATGAACTTACAAGAAGAACTCGAGTTACATTCGAGATTTAATAATTACAAGATTAAACGACATGCAAGCCGTATTTGAAAAACCAAAACCATTAACCTAAGGTCATAAGCCATAACCATCCACCATGCTCAATGAACACAAAATTACATGTTATAACACATAATCTGATCTTAGCATATCATACCCATCATGATCTAATCTTAAAAACCAAATACTGAAAAAATCAGAAAATTCGAAATTAAATCTGATAACATTAAATCGCAGATTATAGGGCCTAAACGACGTTAAACGCCTTACATATCAGTCAATGATAGCTTTAGCTATCAATTACGTTCAGACGCTTGATTCCATATGAAATAGCGTATTTTTTCGCCAAAATCGAATACCAGACACAGATTTCAGCAAATCCGCTACATCCGATTCAGAATCGTATCAAAATACGATTCTTATAATCAGAACAAACACAAAATATGTATATATAAGTATATACAGATTATATAATCATCATATGATTATACAACTCTCATGATATCATATATTCAAAGCATATATATACATACGCATATATAAACATAACAACACGTAAAACATACTCGCATACATAATAGTCATGGAATATTGTATACATGTTATCATCATAAAACCAGTAAACACATAAACGAACTTTTCGCAAGTAGCTCTGATGCTATTGAAGGGTTTCGAGCACATAAACGTAATGGAAACAGTAATTAAAAACGTGAAAAAATAGAATTTTCGAAACCCGCTGCAGGATCCATGCGAAAAATAAATATTTAATCCGTAGATCAGATTGTTTACCTTAAGAAGCTTTACAAATTGGTTGACTAATGGAGATCCAAAGCTTTTTCAATCATCACGCATCCCGCTCTCGCGATCTACGCTCTATCGGTATCCACACGAATATTTGAACTCAAGGATTGGATGTGTACTAGCATAAACCCGTTTCTTCTAGCTCTCTCCATCTTCCCTCTTGGTGACTAGGGTTTTAGTAAAAGTCTTGCTTACCAAATCAGCAACACAAGAGATATTATATAGAGAGTATAATAAGAATTATAACTCTTAACTAATTAGGAGTTATTATTAATTCGAAATTCATATTTGTATAATAATTAAGTCACACTTAATTATTTAACAAATAAATTTCATAATTAATATTAGTAAATTCAAATATCAATATTTATCTAATAAATGAAGTCATACTTAATTAATATTATAAATCATTCGAATTACTTTAATATAATTTAAATCCAAATTAAATTAAATCCTTCAAGCATTCTTTATGTATGACCCTATAGGTTATTATTACGTTGGCAACGAATTTTAAATCTAACTTAAAATCGTAACAATGAGCGGCATCTAGTAATACATCATTGCTACCCAAGTAATAATAATTGAATCGGTGATCGATTAAACCTTTCGTGAATAATGTACAATGTAATATAATCCATTTAACCACATATTATAGATTAAACTAGAGGCATATAATGTGTCATCCTCCTCAATGTTTAATCCAGGTTTCCTTGATCAATGAGTAGACTATCATATCAAATCAACATTTGAGCGTGACCACGCATTTCGTAGTCTAGTCACACAAGAGGCCAATAATATCACTCCTATAATAGAAGGGTTAAATCCCATTTAGATCATTCATATTTCTCATATGATTCAAAATATACTTAATGTCCACTTTTATCATTACCCGGTCAAGGATAACTTTTAATGGAATCAATATATATTAATTCTCGTATAGAAATATAATGACTTCAGGTCTAAGGACCATTAAATCATTATCACTGTGAGAATTACTTATGACACAACAGACATGTAGAATCTCGCATCGGGTCTGTCCAGCACCATGTACATATACATCTGCATGTGTCTTTGACTTTAGTATCACTATACCTATGATCAATGAGATGTGATCATCAGTCAACAAACACACTAGTCTTAATGCATTATTATTGTCCCTTAATAATAATACTCGACTAGGGACCTTTAGGAATATTGATACTTGTTAGATATATTTGATAATGTCATGGCTAATATGTTTTATGTTTAGATTTCAGATCTTATTTGAACAGGACAAATCAGTACTTAACTGATCAGTACTTATACTGGACATCAGGACTTAAGAGATATCAGTACTTATATTATCAGGAGATAAGCATCAGGAGATAGATATCAGAACTTAAGTGCTGAAGGACGATCAGATAAGGACAGCAGCTGATTAAAGTTAAGAAGATCAAGATAAACATAAGAAGAGATATGCATGAAGAAGGAATTCCATAAAGAATGGAATACTTGGAAGAAAAGATATTTGATTGATATATATTAGGAAGCAGAATTATATTCCATATCAATTAGTGATTATCTTGTAACTGTGTAATATATAAACACAGACATAGGGTTTACACTATAAGTGTTATTATTATCGAGAATATTATTTACTTAACCCTAGCAGCTCTCGTGATATTTTGTTCATCACTGAGAGATAACAGTTCCAGATTGTAACAGAGTTTATTGTTTCAATAAAGTTTGTTTTCTGTTACTTAAGTTCTTGAAGTTCGATTTGATTGTAATAAACACTGTATTCACCCCCTCTACAGTGATAGTGTGACCTAACAAGTGGTATCAGAGCATTCTGTTAACATACATACAGTTAAAGGTCCAAACACAATCATGTATGACAGAGAAACTCCAACTAAGCCTACCAAAACTGAGGAATCATCAAAGACATCAATTCAGAGTCGATATGAGACTATCAGAGTTCCCATATTGAGACCATCTAAATATCTCATATGGAAGGTAAGGATGACCATGTTTCTGGAAGCAACAGATCCAGAATATCTTGATAGAATCAAGGAAGGGCCTCACAAACCTACCAAGCTCGCTGTTGTAGTTGCAGGTGAAGCAGCAATGACTGTACCAAAGGAAAAGAGTGATTACACTGCTGAAGATATAGCATCTATTGCTAAGGATGCCAAGGTACGACACTTACTGCATAGTGCCATTGATAATGTAATGTCAAACAGGATAATCAACTGCAAGACTGCCAAGGAGATATGGGATGCACTGGAGACAAGGTGTCAAGGAACTAAAACAGTTAAGAAGAACAGGAAGACAATACTCACTCAAGAGTATGAACATTTTGACTCAAAATCTAATGAGTCATTGAATGATTTATATGATAGATTTGTCAAACTTTTGAATGATTTGTCATTGGTTGATAAAGAGTATGATCTTGAAGATACCAACCTAAAATTCCTGTTAGCTCTTCCTGAATGCTGGGATTTGAAGGCAACAACAATAAGAGACAACTACAATCTTGATGAAACAACTCTTGATGAAATCTATGGAATGCTCAAGACTCATGAACTTGAGATGGAACAAAGAAGCAAGAGGAAAGGAGGAAAGTCAAGGACAGTTGCTCTCAAGGCTGAAGAGGAATCCCCCAAAGCACCTTCCTCAAAGAAAGACAAGGGTAAAGCTCTTTTCATAAAGTCTGATACTGACTCATCAAGTTCTGAGAGTGATGATGACTCAGATTCTGAAAGCTTGCCTGAAACTGATGCTGATGAGGAGATGATGAAGCTGTGTGCTCTTATGGTGAAAGGAATCACAAAGATTGCATACAGGAAGTTCAGGAAGGGAAAGAAGTTTTCCAGGAAAGGCATAAGTTCTGATAAGAAGAATTTCAGAAGATCTGAAGGAAGAGGAGGAAAGTCTGACAGAGGAGATTATGCCAATGTTAAATGTTATAATTGTGGTGAGAAAGGCCACATATCTCCTGATTGCAAGAAGACCAAGAGTGACAAAGGCAAAGCTCTTGTCACAAAGCAGAAAAGCTGGACAGACACCTCAGACTCTGAAAGTGAGGAGAACTATGCATTGATGGCAAATGCTGATAAATCAAGTTCTGAGAGCAGTTCTGAAGCTGCTAAAACAAAGGTACCTCAGACTACTTATGCTTTTCATACTGATGATATTAATGAGTTGAGAAGATATCTTAAAACCATGTTTGTTAGTTATAGAGATCAAACTTTAACATGTGAAAGATTAACTTCTGAAAATCTTGCTTTTAGGAAAAGAAATGATTTCTTAGAAAAAGAGTTAGTCATGTTCCATCAAACTCAGAAGGATAGAGATGATGCTTTTTATGTTAGGGATGAAGTGCTAAAAATGAATGAATCTCTAAAAACTGAGTTAGAAAAGGAGAGAGAGATTATTAGGACTTGGACTAACTCTGGCAAAACAACTCAAAATTTGCTGAGTAGTGGAAACTGGAAAGAGGGCTTAGGTTATGGAGAAAATAAAAATGAAAAAGGAACTGTAGAAATTAAGCCTGTTGATAAGCAAAAGCCGAAGTTAAAACCTGTTAAGTTTGTAAATGAAAAATCTGAAAATGAGAAATCAGAAGTTAAAAAGGAATTAGCTTCTGACAAACTAAAACAGGAAAAGACAGCTGAAGTTAACATAGGCTTAATGACAAAGAAGCAGCTTAAGCATAAGCTGAAAGATGTTAAGAATGCAAACAAGGTAAAATCACCTAGGAAAACCAGGAATGGAAAGGAAGGTGTGAATAAAAGCAATAACTATAAATCTGTTCCTGATGCTCCTAGGAAAGCATGTCATAACTGTGGAAGTTCTAACCATCTGGCTTCTTTTTGCAGGAAGAATAAGAATATTCACTCCTTATCTTCAAAATCAGGAGTTAAGAGTCAGTCGGTTAGATACAAACCACAAAATCCTTGTTTTCATTGTGGTAGTTTATGGCATTCCATTTATACTTGTAAGGAATATCATAGTTTGTACTATGATTATTATCAAATAAAACCTTCTTTAAAGAAAGTTTCTGTTGTTTCTTCTAGTGTAAGTTCTGATTCAAAGTCTGGTAGTATAAGTTCTGATAAGAAAACTGTTAACATAAAATCTGATGCTAAATCCGCTGCAAATGTTAACAAACCTAAAAAGGCCAAAGGATCCAAGCAAGTCTGGGTCCTTAAAACTAATAATTAGTGGTCTTTTTGATTGCAGGGCAACAGGAAAAATATTTTAGTTCTGGACAGTGGATGTTCAGGACATATGACTGGAAATAAGGCCCTGCTATCAGACTTTGTGGAGAAAGTTGGCCCAAGTGTTTCTTATGGAGATGGCAACATTGGAAAAACCTTGGGATATGGCAATATCAATCTTGGGAATGTCATCATTAAAGATGTAGCTCTGGTCTCAGGACTTAAACACAACTTACTGAGTATAAGTCAAATCTGTGACAGAGGTTATCATGTTGATTTCTTTGCAGAACATTGTGAAATAGTTAGTAAATCTAAAGGAAAAGTTGTTCTGAAGGGAATCAGGCGTGGTAACATTTATGAAGCTATGCTTTCAACAAGTTCTGATGGTTCTGCAATCTGTTTAGTGAGTAGAGCCTCAATTGAAGAAAGCTGGAATTGGCACAAGAAACTCTCTCATTTAAACTTCAACAAGATAAATGAACTGATCAAGAAAGATCTTGTGAGAGGACTGCCAAAATCAGTGTTTGCTCCTGATGGTCTTTGTGACTCATGTCAGAAGGCCAAACAAAGAAAATCTTCATTCAAGAGCAAGACTGAATCATCAATTCTTGAGCCTTATTATCTACTTCATGTTGATCTATTTGGTCCAGTGAATGTCATGTCTAGTGCAAAGAAGAAATATACGTTGGTCATAGTAGATGAGTTCACCAGATACACATGGGTGTATTTCTTGCACACAAAAAGTGAAACTTCATCTATCTTGATTGATCATGTCAAACGTCTGGATAAATTGATCAAAGATTCTGTGAAAATTTTGAGGAGTGATAATGGCACTGAATTCAAGAATCTGATAATGGAAGAGTTCTGCAAAAATCATGGAATAAAGCAGGAATTTTCTGCTCCTGGAACTCCACAGCAAAATGGAGTTGTTGAAAGGAAGAATAGAACTCTCATTGAAGCTGCACGAACAATGCTTGAAGAAGCAAAGCTTCCAACCTATTTCTGGGCTGAAGCTGTGCAGACTGCTTCTTTTACTAAAAATGCAACACTCATTAACAAGCATGGAAAAACACCATATGAGATGGTGAAAAACAAGAAGCCAAATCTGAAATACTTTCATGTATTTGGATGTAAGTGTTTTGTTCTCAAGACTCATCCTGAACAGCTATCCAAGTTTGATCTAAAAGCTGATGAGGGAATCTTTGTTGGATATCCACTTTCCACAAAAGCCTTCAGAGTCTATAATTTGAGAACAAAAGTGGTCATGGAATCTATCAATGTCTCTTTTGATGACAAGAAGATCACTGGACTTAAAGATTGCATTGATCATGATCAGCTGAGATTTGAAAATGAAGATTCATATTCTGATACCTTAAGTCCTGACAGTCTAAGTCCTGATACTGTAAACTCTGATGGATTAAACTCTGATGTTATTGAAACTGTGGTGACTACGTCAACGGAAGATGCACCAATGCAGGGGGAGCATACTCAAGATATTATCACATCTCAAGAAGCATCAGAACACACATCTGGCTCTTCAAGTTCTGATTCGTCAAGTTCTGATAAGCCAAGTACTGATAGTGCTGAAAATCTAAATGCTGAAGAATCCAACTCAGAGAGCATAGTTTCAGGGGGAGCATCAGAAAATGAAAACGAAGACAGCATGAATCATGGGGGAGCATCCAGTTCTAGAGAAAACCTTCCATCTGCACGGAAGTGGACAAAATCACATACACCTGATTTGATAATTGGAAATCCTGATGCAGGTGTCAGAACTAGAACAGGTACTTCTAATGAATGTCTTTACAATTCTTTTCTCTCTCAGTCTGAGCCAAAGAAAGTGGAAGAAGCTCTTCAAGATGCTGATTGGGTGCAAGCAATGTAGGAAGAGTTGAATGAATTTGAAAGAAACAAAGTCTGGACCTTAGTGCCAAGACCTAAGAATAGATCTGTTGTTGGTACAAAATGGGTATTCAGAAATAAAACTGATAGTGATGGCATAATTACAAGGAACAAGGCAAGACTGGTTGCAAAAGGATATTCTCAACAGGAAGGAATTGACTATGATGAAACATTTGCACCAGTTGCTAGGTTAGAAGCCATAAGGATATGCATGGCTTATGCTGCTCACAAAAAGTTTACTGTCTTTCAAATGGATGTGAAAAGTGCTTTTCTCAATGGAGAATTGGAGGAGGAAGTATATGTTGAACAACCTCCAGGCTTTGTAGATTCCAAACATTCAGATTATGTCTACAGGCTTGATAAAGCACTTTATGGACTTAAGCAAGCTCCTAGAGCATGGTATGAGACTTTAGTTCAGTTTCTTCTAGAAAGTGGATTCAACATAGGAACTATTGTGAAAACACTATTCTATCTCAACCATGGCAAGGACTTACTTTTGGTCCAGATTTATGTTGATGATATCATTTTTGGGTCTCCAAATGACAAACTTTGCAAAAAGTTTGCCAAACTAATGCAGTCAAGATATCAGATGAGTATGATGGGAGAACTTAGTTATTTTCTGGGCCTTCAAGTCAAGCAGAGTGAAGAAGGCACTTTTATTTGTCAATCTAAGTACACCAGAAACTTGCTGAAGAAATTTGGAATGCAAGACTGTTCAAGTGCATCCACTCCCATGGCCACTGCAACAAAACTGGATAAGGATACTGGTAATTCAGTAGATATTACGGATTACAGAGGTATGATTGGCTCACTTCTCTATCTAACTGCTAGTAGACCAGATATCATGTTTGCTACCTGTCTTTGTGCAAGATTTCAAGCAGATCCAAGAGAACCTCACTTAACAGCTGTAAAAAGAATCTTTAAGTATCTTAAAGGAACAACTGATCTAGGATTATGGTATCCTAGAGAATCAGATTTTAAATTAATAGGTTACTCAGATGCAGATTTTGCAGGTTGCAAAATTGACAGGAAAAGCACAAGTGGAAGCTGCCAATTTCTTGGAGGCAGATTGGTTTCTTGGTATAGCAAGAAACAAAAGTCAATTTCCACATCAACTGCAGAAGCAGAGTATATTGCTGCAGGAAGCTGCTGTGCACAGATTCTTTGGATGAAGAATCAGTTACTGGATTATGGGTTAACATATTTCAAAATCCCTATTTACTGTGATAATCAAAGTGCTATTGCTATGACAGGTAATCCAGTTCAACACTCTATGACAAAGCACATCAGCATCAGGTACCATTTCATCAGGGAACATGTGTATGAAGGTACAGTGGAATTGCATTTTGTTCCCACAGATCAACAAGTAGCAGATATCTTCACAAAACCACTGTGTGAAGCTACCTTTACAAGATTGGTAAATGAACTTGGAATGATTTCAGGTTCTTTCTCTAAATCTGCTTAAACTTGTTCTATGTTATCAGACTTTATGATCAGTATTTACAGAATTAATCTCTTTGTGTATTCTGTACTTAATTGATAAATGTTTTTAAGTACTGACTGTTGTCTGATATATATCTCTTAACTCTAATAAGTGATATATCTGTTTAAGTAATCATTCAATCCTATGAGGATAATTGTGCTAGATACTGACCTACTAGTCTTCAATAAACAAATGATCCCATGAAAGAAGTAATTATTTCTGTGGAAATCTTATGACACAAGCAAATTCTGATACTTGAGCTTTGTTTAGTTTACTTTATTCATCTTATTACTAAGTCCCAAATTAGAATAATGCTACTCATCTGTTTAAGTTCTGATTCTAGTAAAATTGGTGAATGTACTAAGTGCTGATAAACCTCACTTATCAAAAGAAAAAGAAAAAGAATCAAAGAATAATATCAGGTACTCCTTTGAGATCTAGAGTAAAAATGTGAATGGGAAGACCCAAGTGCATAGCTGGTATTAAGTAAATATGCATTAGAAAAGCAAAATATTTTCTTGGTGACTTTTTACACTCTATGATTACTGGAGAAATACTCTGATAATAGCATAAATTCTGATAAGCAGTCGTAACTCACTTACACTGAGAAGCCACTGTAAAATAGAATTTAAAAAGATGCATAAAATTAGCACAAAAACAGTTGAGGTGGACTCATGCATGAACTCATTTATCAGTAGGTTTCAGGATAATGACAACTCTTTAGCAAAATTTTAATTATGACTTATTTTTAAGATGTACTGAAGTAAATCAGACTTTACTCTTTATTAGTTATTTAGCTTAATGCACACACAAATCACTCCATATGAATGATGAAAATTTTGTGGTGGTCTATGTTCTTTTAGACAAACAGTCACTGTGTCACCTTGCACAAATTCTGAGGACACGTTCTAGTTATATGTTCTGCTGATTAAGTTCTGAAGACTATAACTCAGAACTTGTATGAAAACTTACTAAGATAGATATTCCTTGATCGAGTTAAGACATTATGTTCTGATGACTGTTAAGTTCTGGTATAGGTCTAAGTTCTGATTTTTCAGTCTAACCCTTTACTTGACTTATCTGTGAGTAAAATTTGGTAACAGTCTCAGATTAATTTAGAATATGATGAAGTGGAAGATTAATAGTCTATGGTTAGGACTAATGGCACTCGTCCTTGAACAGTTCACTCTTGTTACATGTGCACATTCCTTTTCAAATGACTGTTATTCTTTTTCAAGTCTAGGGAGACGAGGTAGACTTAACTCTATCTGTCAGCATTAAATATCTTCGCGTCTCTTGGCATTCTCTTGCCTATATAAACAGCCACTTCACATTAGCCTTTTCATCAATTTTTCTCACAATCTTAACTTCATATTCTTTTTCAAAAACATCATGGTCCGATTCAACATGTTTTTGAATTACCAAAATTTTCATATGGAGCTAAGCTGCGCCGACTGGCAGTAGGAGTGGCATGTAACTGCCATTCCTGAAGAGATATGGGGCTCTGTCCCACAGGCGGTGCTGAACCGACTTCTGTTCTTCGAGATGGACTACCAGCTTCATCTTGATCGATTGGAGGAGGAAAGGCGGGAAGCTATCCGTCAGCAAGAGCGAATCATTCGACTCGCTATCTTGTTTGTCGAAGATAGGAAGAGGAAGATGACTTAATCTCGTCTTCTTCCTGTTCTTCTTCATCCTCAGCTTTGTCAGGCTTCTTAGCTAGGACTAAGGCTGTTGATGTTAGATTTAGAAGCTTAGGACAAGATTGTAAAAGTTCTGATGTAATTTCAATTTCATCAATGTATTATTTTGATATATTAATGGAATTTGTTTTTGTCTTATGATCTTGTCTCTGAGAAATTTTGATACGCATTGATAAATCCTGATAAATATTCTGATGATCGTATAAATTGTGTCTGACTTTAAGTTCTGATAATGTTTTATCAGTACTTACTTAACTGATTGATATTACTCATTCTCACACACAGTTTTTTTTCAGAATATTGATATTGCAGAGTAAAATATTTGAATTAGTGGGAACGGTTTCAATTTTAAATTAAACTGATTCACCTTGATTAATGGAATCTAGGTAAGTGGAACGGTTTTTCTTTGAAAAATTGCAAGTGGGTGGTAACTATTCCTTATTTACCGTGCCCATTACTTTTTGCCTTATCTATGTATAACAGTTGTCAAGGTATTTACCACTACTTTTAAATGCATGTCTGCCATGTGTCCTCAACGGTTACTTTTTGTGTATAAGTAAAAGAGAGCAAAGATTGTCAAATCTTTTATTTACCTTTATATTTTATCTCTCTCTTTACTTTTCAACTCTCTCATCTACTGACGATTTTCTTTTAAGAGGCATTTTCTCAAACACATTACAGGTTACCGATTTCTTTCCAAACATAATGGCACCCAAGGACATTCTCTTTGATGGAGCAAAGTTTGTTCCTAATAACTTCTCTGCGATACTCAACACTACAGAGGCACCCTCTGAACTTCATTTCATTCAGGACTTTCTCACTAGTTCTGATATTGGGTTTGCTCTAACTGAGCCTACATCCATTTCTGGAGTTCAAGTACTGGAGTTTTGGAGGAGTGGAGTATATGACAATGGTGGTGCTCAAGGGTCCCCAAGTATAATATTTTCATCAGGGGAAGATGAGTATGTTGTGACTTTGTCTACAGTTAGACAGGCATTACAACTACCTGAGGACTGTGTTTATTCTACTGTTGATGACTCAGTTCTTCAACACATGATGGTTAGTCTGGGATATGAAGGAACATTGACCAAGCTTGGACAGTTGAAGAGATCTTTCATAAGGAGGGAATGGAGTTTCTTCTTTGATTGCATTACCAAAGCTTTCGCCAACAAATGTTCAAATTTTGATGCAATTCCCATATTCAGCCAACAAATCGGGTATGCACTTCTAAATCACACTGATTTTGATTATGCACGAGCAGTCTTAGGTTTTATTGGGGATAGGATGACAGAAGATCGCAATACTGTATATTTTGCAAGATTTTGTCAGCTTATTTATAGTTTTTGTTGTAATCAGCCCCAAAATTTTGGTGATCTAATTCCATCTTTCAGAATAGCTAAGAGAGCTTTTACTGATTTATTATCTTCTGATAATAAAAAGGCTGTGTTAAGACCCCTCTTAATACCTTTATCTGTCAAACAAGCCTTAATCACCTATAATCCTGTGAAGTACACTGCACTTTATCCTGATGTTCAAACATCAGAACCTGGTTCATCAGCACCTACCACCTCTACTCAGCCACCTCAAACCTCTCAACCATCTCTCAGAACATATCTCAAGTCCTATGTGAAGCCTACATCTTCTAAGTCAAAGAGAACAAAGACTGTTTCTCAAACACCTCAGAAGAAGAGGAGGATTACTTTGAGAGATGAATCAGATTCTGAGGAACAGATTCTTTCTTCAGAACCTGTGGTAAATGAAGCTGAGAAAGCAACTTCTCAGAAGGATTCTGATATTAGGGGTTCTAAGCTTCTCAAAAGGCTTAGACGAATGACTGTTCCTGAAACTCCAAAAGAATCCAAATCAAACAAGAAATACAAGAAACAGAGGGCACAAAGGCCAGTTTCAGATGATGAGGAGGAAGCAGCTAAGGAAGGGGATCAGGAATCTCTGATCTCACAAGAAAAAGAATTTGATCCAGTTACTTCTTCTCCATCTACTCCATCTCAGGAAACTGTATCTGACAAGGCTAATTTCCCATCTGTGTCTCTTGGTAATCAAGGCACAAGTGCTGATAATGCTGATCAACACTTAGTTGTGCCTGGAGTAATTTTCTTCGAAGCTCCAACAGCAACAAATCTTTTGCCAACACCTGTTCCTGATGCTATTCAAACTCCGGAATTATCTAAGTCACCTTCTCTGCATCTAGACACTGATGATCAGACTTTAGGTGAGCATCAGGATATGGCTGTTGATCAGAACTTAGCATCAGATCAGCAATTAGAGGATGCTGACGCCTCCATTGCTACTCACACTGCTATTATATCAGATGATACTGATTCTATAAATTCTGATGCTGCACATGCTGGAGATACTGGTGATGCTGCTCCAACTGCAGATACTGAAGCAGCAGGTCCTTCAGGACATATTCCTCTTTCTAAGTCTGAACTAGTAAAGCAGTTTGCTACAGCGGAACCACCAGTGCCTTGGAGTGAAACTCCTGCAGGTCAGGAGTGGACTAAGGAATGGAACTCAGTTTCATGTATTCCATCTGCGTTACATCTAACTGAGCACTTGACTAAAGCTGATGAAATGTTAAATTCTGATGATTTCAAAACCCAGCTTCGTGTCACTGCATTGAGTACTAAACATCTACAAGGTCTTCATTCAACCACTCATGCAGAAATACACAAGATTCAGGAGAACTTTATCAAGCAGGAACAAGTTTGGAAACTTGATAAGAACAAGTTCTTTCAACCTTCTATTGACAGGATTGCTTATATTGAGAAGACTCAAGATCGTCAACAAGCACAGATTGATCAAATTCTGCAAAATCAAGATTCTCAGCAATCACAATTGACTGAAATCCAATCTTCAGTGGAATTGCTTATCTCTCTTCTACTTCCTGCTGATGCCAAAAAGGGGGAGAAAGTAATTAAGTCCAAATGCAAGGATGACAAGACACTGCAAGGAAAGGATGATGAAAAAAATGACCAAGGAAACTCTGGAATGGGTGGAGGTCATAGTCAAGGTAAAAGATTCTCATCAAGAAATGCTGAAATTGCAAGTCACAGGATAAGTTCTGATACTGGGAAGAGAATAAGTTCTGATACTGGTAAAAGAATAAATTCTGATGAACTTCTAGATCTTGATGAAGAAATGTCAAGACAGTTATTCCTTCAAGAAAATCCAGGAATGGACTTGGAAAGTTTAAAGGAAGAAGAAGCTAGACTTAAATCAAAGAAAGCCACATCTAAATCTGAAGCTTCTGGTAAAAAGTCACTTCCAAAACTTAAAGGCATTGTGATTAAAGAAATGGCACAAACTGAAGCAACATTTGCTAAATCACAACCAAAGATAGATCCAAGATCCAAGGGTAAAGAAAAGGTTGG
Source organism: Apium graveolens (assembly GCF_009905375.1). Classification (NCBI taxonomy): domain Eukaryota; kingdom Viridiplantae; phylum Streptophyta; class Magnoliopsida; order Apiales; family Apiaceae; genus Apium; species Apium graveolens. The sequence continues at coordinate 61,815,318 of NC_133648.1, read as the reverse complement.
TGAACCTGTTAAAGGTTATGTACCTCCTGAAGATGAAGAAATTACTGATGACAAAGATAATCTTGCTCTGACTTCAAGAAAAGTTCTTAAAACAACCTCTGACATGGCTCAAGTTGTTCAGAGTCAAGAGATTAAAAGTTCTGATATTCAAAAGAAGCAAGTAACCTCTGACACAGCTCAAGTTAACTTGATATCAGAAGGAAGATCAAAAACACTCCTACCAGGATTCACTAAGGCAAAACAAACTCAATCTTTGAAGACTACTGCAAGTCGTTTTGAAGCTAGAGTAGTTACTGGAAAGGAAGCAAGAGATAAAACTGGATTGGGAAGTGCTGATGAAAGAAGAGTACACAACACTACCAATGATCCAACTTCCTTGAGTGAACCAGGTATTGGAGGAACTCCTGAAAGATTGAATCAACTGGAATCTGTACAAATGGTTTACCATACCTACTTGAAGGAACACATCTTGTTGTATTTCATGACAGATGGTAGGGTATATCATATAAGACAAAATGCCATTCCATTGAAGTATTTTGAAGAATTGGAGCATGTATTATTCTTACTTCAAGTGGATGACAGATTGACAGGGACTGCTGCAAACTATTTGAAAGAACAGATTCAGAGACAGAAAAGACTTTATTCTGTTAAGTCTGACAGCATATATGTTCCAAAGTACAGAAATCACAATGGTGATATTGTTGATATGAAGCCTAATACTGCACAGATCAGAACATATCTTGGTATTAAGGGGCTTGAGTTTAATCTAGAGTCTGACAAAGCCTATGTCATAAGACTAGATCAGGAGTTGAGAAAAGCAAAGATTAATGATCTCAGAGCTGCAATATTTCAAACTGGTGAAGATACTGCAGAGCTTAAAGATGTCAAACGGAGAATGATTGATGAACTCAGATATGCTGAGAAATGTTTGTTGAAGAATTATCTCAGAACAACTCCTGACATCAGAGAGATCAGAAAATGATGAAGCCAAGTCGAAGATCTACAACTGCTTAAATTCTGATATTTATACAGACTGAAGTTGTTATCAGAAGTTGAAATTGGTAAAAGCTTTAAGGACTGTAAGTTGTAGTTATCTTGTCTAATTCTCATGCATTTGTACTTAATGATTTTGACATCATCAAATATCTGTTAAACTTGTATATTTTGCTAATTTACATGTTGGGGGAGATTGTTAGATATATTTGATAATGTCATGGCTAATATGTTTTATGTTTAGATTTCAGATCTTATTTGAACAGGACAAATCAGTACTTAACTGATCAGTACTTATACTGGACATCAGGACTTAAGAGATATCAGTACTTATGTTATCAGGAGATAAGCATCAGGAGATAGATATCAGAACTTAAGTGCTGAAGGACGATCAGATAAGGACAGCAGCTGATTAAAGTTAAGAAGATCAAGATAAACATAAGAAGAGATATGCATGAAGAAGGAATTCCATAAAGAATGGAATACTTGGAAGAAAAGATATCTGATTGATATATATTAGGAAGCAGAATTATATTCCATATCAATTAGCGATTATCTTGTAACTGTGTAATATATAAACACAGACATAGGGTTTACACTATAAGTGTTATTATTATCGAGAATATTATTTACTTAACCCTAGCAGCTCTCGTGATATTTTGTTCATCACTGAGAGATAACAGTTCCAGATTGTAACAGAGTTTATTGTTTCAATAAAGTTTGTTTTCTGCTACTTAAGTTCTTGAAGTTCGATTTGATTGTAATAAACACTGTATTCACCCCCTCTACAGTGATAGTGTGACCTAACAATACTATTCTCATAATCTCATTTCTAAGTCACGTACTTAGAGATATAGAATTGCATATCATATTCCAAGGACATTTATTAATCTAATATTTATATCGCAGTAAATTAAGAATTAATAAATTATAAAGAGAATAATCGATAGAACATAAACATTAATAATCCTAAGGTCTTAAACTAAAACATCATAGTGTTGTCTCTAGGGCACAAACACTAACATATATATCACCAAGTTACATTATAAAATGACAAACTAATAAGACAAAATTATCTTAGTCTAATTACATACTTCTTCATTTCTCCATCTAGCATCTTTGAATATCTTCAAGTTAGCATGGAAATGCTTCTTTGTTCTCTAAAACATGTAAATAGGCTGTCACATTCCATTTGCATACAATCAACCCATGTGACTGTCAAGTCACTATCAACTACAATTTGAATTTGAACATCCATTGAAACTTCATTGGATTATCTATTGAAACTGTGTTGAATCATCCATTGAAACTTCATTAGATCATCTGTTGAATATGACTTGGATCATCCGTTGAAACCTTGTAGAATCATCCGTTAAAAGTCTTCCATAGCAGTTAACTCCATTTCACTTATGCAAAATTACAAGGCATCTAATATGTATAATTAGCCAACCTATTTTGCATATCAAACTAGTAGTCAACATGATTTTGAATATCCTACAACTTCTAGATCTCTAAGGTATTGTAGTATGCAGGAATGTGTTACAAAACTTATTAATATATAAGTTACACTCTCAACGGATGTTGAAGTGATCATCCATTGAGAGCTACAAAAATACTAAATTAAATCTACTAAGGTATTTTGGTGAACTTATCATCAAGCGTAAGACATATTCCTAACAGTATCGTCACCACGTAGGTGGGACACCCAACCCTTTACGTGTTCAATGCGTACTTGGTCCCGGGTGGCCCCCTCACGAGGTTTCAACTTAAGTATGTCCGCGATCCTATCGCATTTCACAAGTTTACCGACATCCCATTCGGATAGTCTCAATGGGCCATCGGGGGACTCCTTACCCTAGTTCAAAACAGGAAGAAAGTAAGGCGGCACATTGCTCCACACTCTTACAAACTTGCAAGAAAGGGTTAACCAATGGCATGCTTTATCCCAAACCCTTGAACGGTATGCCTCTTCTTCGGGAGGGTGCAACTCCGGGTCTTTTTCCTCCGCTTGGGGAAGTGTTTCATTAAATTGTGCTAGTTCCTCGCTCCATTCACGAGTGATAACATCCAACTCGCTAAATGTTGGTGACATACAATCCTCCAATTCGGAGTTCAAGTCCGAGAATATGTTGCTAACGTGAGACACCGACTCGTCATCCGAAGTATTGCCCATTTCAACTACATCTAGCAAGAAATGCATGTTAGTAAAATGAGGTAGAATACTAAAATCAATATAAGTGTAAAGCACGACAAAATAATATATAAGAGAGTGTTATATAAAATTTGAATTACAATTGGCCACTTTGACTTTTTCTCAATTCTTCAATTTTCACTAAACATTTTCTAGCATCATGTCCCTCAATGTTGCAATGTCCGCATTTCCTTTTTTTTCCTTGCAAGTTGCTCAATGGGACTTTTAATTCGGTGCTCTTTTTCGCGCCCTTTGATTTTTGAAACAACGGGATCAAGAATAGTTTTATGCAACTTCTCTCCACTTTCTTGAGTTATTTTGGTATCAAATTCATTTCAAACACCTTCCACCCCATCAACGGGAATTTTCTCAATAATTTCGGTCTCTCGATTAATAACTCTCACGACATACTCATAACGTTACTTCGATGCCATGCAACTATGAATTAACCCCATAGTAAGCAAATTCATGTGATTAAATCTTTCCGTTGGAGTCAAATCATTGGATGGGGAATCATCACCGGGCATGTGATATGGCAACACACCATCAACTCTATTGGCATCCCTAGTCCACCTCCGTTTCATAAAATGTTCCGGTAATCCGGCTACACACATCTTTGTCAACACGGCAATAATATGACGACACGGCATGCCTGAATGCTCAAACATTCTACATATGTACGAATCCCTTAATGACAACTTGTTGTTGGTAACAAGATAAGTGGTTCTCTTATACTCAACCATTAATGGTCGATAACATTTATAGTCATATCCTCCACATCTTCTAAGGAACGATCTCTATCCTTCTCCACAAAGTACTTTGTGACCTCAACCAATTGGTCTTGAAATCTTTTAAACATCTCTTTGGTATAAATGAAAGCGGCATGGTGCTCCAAGGTGGTCTTGATTCGCATGCAACGAATTTTGTGACATGTATTATAATCCTCTTCTTTCTCACGCATGAATTGTCTTTCTAAAGCTTTTTGTGCACCCTCAACAAATTATTTCAACCCCGTGCAAGACCTTACATAAGCATCAAAAAAGGCATTCATTCCTTCGCTTCTCGATGTTGGTTTTTGACCAGCGGAAAAAATATTACGTGTATAAGCATCGATCCACTTATGCTTCAAATTATACAAGCCTTGCAACCATGCATTATCTTCCAACTTGTATTTCAATATCAAAGCTTTCCACCTGTCCTCAAAAATTTCTTCGGTCAACGAGTGATATATGCAATTGTTGAAGTCACCTTTAAATTCTTCCTTTGCATAGTAGGTTGAGAGCTTCTCCGGAAATTTGTTACTAACGTGCCACGAACACAACAAATGTGTCATGTTTGGTAGTTGATATTGAATTGCCCCCGCCATAGCATGATCATGATCGGTGATAATAGCCAAAGGTGCTTTTCCTTCAATGACCTCTAACCAAGTACCCAAAACCCACTCAAATGTAGTCTTCAATTCATCACGCATTAGTGCAAATTCAAATAGAACTGATTGATAGTGATGATTCATCCCGGTGAAAGGCACAAACGGCATAACATACCTATTTGTTCGATATGTTGTATCGAATGCAACCACATCACCAAAATTTTTGTAGAACAACAACGACCGGGGGTCAACCCATAAAAAGCACTTCAATCTTCCTTCTTCATCAATTAGAGTCCGAATAAAAAAATTCCCCCACTTTCCTCTTCAAACCGATGTAACAAATCCAATCCCGCTTGAGCATCATTCACACCCAAATTATCTTTTCTAAAATCACACACGACATTTCTCAAGTGCTGGGCATGAAACCCCTAGTTGCTCCTCTCTTTCGTGCATTTTTTCAAATATATTCATTTGTTGTCCAGGTGCAATACCCGAAACATGGAAACTCTTAGTTAAATTCTTTTGGGCGGCGGTTGCATGTCGCTCCCTTTTAATCAAACTCATCTTAGAAGGTGACACAACATCGTGAATGTGATTTAACTCCAACGATGTTATCTTCCAATGCCTTGTATTTCTCCTATTGATCACATAAATCCTAAATTTACATCCACTTCTAGGAAGTTTATCTCTACGCCTTTTCTTCTTCGCACTACCGACACTTCCTATCAAAACTTCTTCATCCTCTAGGGGTTCTTTATCACGGTTTTCTCCCGCTAAATTACAAACATAAGTACGGGCATATATTATTTTGTCCATACGCGTTTGTGTATTTTAGATCTTAATTGCAAACCCATTTTTCAAAGCATAAGCCCTAATTACATTTTCGGCGGCTACTAAAATAGGGAAATTTTGACTCAAGAAAGGAATTACAATATCTTCTTCTCCAACAACACTCTTATCCCATGTCTCACTACTATCATGCATAAACTCACTATTTTCATGCAAATCTTCAATTTCAAATCTATGTTCACATCTTCATCACAATCATCAACAAGGTTAACATAATCTACATTATCATTATGTAAACAACTACCACTAACATCAATAACTTGACTATTTACAACATTATGAATCACTTTATCACTTCTTTTCAAAACTTTTCTACCTTCAAACCTAGCAAACATCTTATCCATAATTAAAACAAGAAAAAAGCAAGAAATTTAGCTTACCAAATAAAAATTAGTGAGTAAGGATGAACAAAACCAAAAAAATTCCCCAAAATTGCTCTCCAATTTGATAAAAGTTGCACAAAAAGGGTGATCGTTTTAGGGTTATAAACTGTAAGTACAGTGCCTCCGCTATTAATAACCATGGAAGGTAAAGTCATTTCGCGCATAATATACGCTGAAGGTATCCTTTTCGCGGAAAAAAAGCGCGAACAGGAGATTTTTTTTTAAATCCTGGATGTTGGATCGTATCCAACGGCCAGGAAATAGTGTGTTGGATAAACGTTCCCTGATACATGATTATCAGGGAACAAGACCCATATTTTTTACAAATTAAGACTAATTTCTTCAAAATCTGGTGGTTTTTTTTTGGAATTTTGAGAATATGAATTCTAAAGCCTTTAAAAGGATATGGCTAATTGATTTTCTTTTAGAATCGGTGTTTTATTGTAAACACTTGGTCAAATTAGCCTTTAATTAAGGTAATTTGATGATAGAATGAAAATCTCCAATTTAATATTAAACCCTAATTTGATTATGAACCCTAATTGCCACATAAGATACTGAATCGACTTTCTTTTTATTTTCTTTTACTTTTTCATTTTTCACATCAATAAAAACTAACGTCCGTTAGTCAAATTTAGACGGAGGGGCATTAATCAGAAAATTTAAAAGTATAGGGATCGGAATATTTGTTTTTATATAATAGGACCTATACCAAATATAATATATAATTAAAGAACGAATGAATTGATTTTCTCAATTTATTACTATTGTGTATATAAGCTTGAAACTTCAGCCCGTTGACGAAAATAATATAACATTTTTTGAGCCGCATATTATCGAGGATGCCAATAATTTTAACTAAAGAAACATAGTAATCAGAGGGGATATGATATAAATGAGTTGATTATGTTTATTTAGCCATTAGCTGATTATGTTTCTTTAGCCATTAGCAAGCTACTTAGAGCATCTGCAAGGGGTTAGATATTTTGGTTAGCTAAAATAATATAAAATAATAGTTATCTAAAATTTAGATGATGAAAATGGTATTTTGCTACAATGCTATTATCTATAATGTTTAGCTATTCTCTAAAAATAATACTCCCTATGTCCCAATTTATCTGTCATGTTTGACTTTTTGCGGTCAAATTGACCCAACTTTGACTGAAAATTGCACATAGTACATTATCGAAAATATTTATAAAAATTATATCATTAAAAAATATGTTCAATCTACTTCGATATGTATTTTTCATTTTTTCAAAATAATGAAATAATGAGTTTATATTTATAGTCAAAGTTTAGTCAATTTGACCATCAAAAGTCAAATAAAACAGATAAATTGGGACGGAGGGAATAATAAAGTATTAGATTTAAAATTTCAAGATCATGTGAATGATTTTACACCATTATATCTATAAAAAGAATATTACTTTAACTTTTTTAATTGGGCAGAGCTGATGTGGCAATTATAGATAATGACTTTCCAAATCAACAAATTTTGAGGATTATTTCACCGTTATCTAAAAATTTAGCTAATAGGTTATGCACTTGGAGAAGCCAAAATCAAGACCATTAGCTAAAATTTATTGTCCACGTACGATATAGCTAAGAGGTGAGTATGGGTTGGAGATGCTCTTATAACATTAGATTTCTAATGAATTTGTGAAAGTTTTTTTTACATTTCTTCCTGCGCGCTCGAATTCGAGCCTCCGGAATAGACTTAATATTGTAGATAGTTCCTAGCATCAAGTCTTATTAGTATTTAAGAAATGTTTGACTGTTCAAGGGGGTAATATTTCAAATATTTTATCAGTTGCATTTAACAACTCGTGTTTAAAATTGTTTGCAGATGAGTAGTCAATATTGAAACATGGCCTTGTTAAATCAGTGTGTTTTTGAAAGGGATACACGATGGGTAACACATCTTTTTGAAGAATGAGGTAATTTTATATAGCTATAATAAGGCAAAGAACATTATAAGTGTTTATATCGTTCATATGTGTTTATATATATGAATAAATAAAAGATATAGAGTAAAATTATCATATGCCTGTGAAATGACCTACATGCCCCCGTTCTAACATAATTTAAAAAATATTTATATTATAGGCCGATCAGGGACAAAATTAGCCCAAAAAATGGATGTGTAGATACTAATATACTGTTATTCAACGGATAATTATAATAATGTCATCATGTATGTAAAATATTACAATATCAGAGGCACATGTCAGTTTACCCGGTCGACTATATAGACCTCTCTCTTTATATCAAATCAGTTTTAGTGATTTCAAGGAGGAACATGATAGGGTATAAGCAACCTGACTAGGGATCAACCCAGATCTTGGGTGAGGCAGGCTCAACAGGTGAACCAAGACCCCCCTCACCCAGAATAGTCAAGTGGAGAGACCCAGGCTCAGGGCGGAACCAAGACCTGGATCATCTCCCAGCAAGGATCCAACCTAGGACCTGGATCATCTCCCAGCAAGGATCCAACCCAGGACCTAGATCATCTCCTCGCCAGGATCCAACCTAGGATCTGGATCATCTCCCACCCAGCAAGGATCCAAACCAGGACCTGAATCATCTCCTAGCCAGGATCCAACCCAGGACCTGGATCATCTTCTACCCAGGATCCCACCCAGGACCTGGATCATCTCCCAGCCAGGATTTAACCCAGGACCTGGATCATCTCCCATCCAGCAAGGATCCAACCCAGGACCTGGATCATCTCCCATCCAGGATCCAACCCGGGACCTGGATCATCTCCTACCCAGGATCCGACCCAGGACCTGGATCATCTCCCAGCCAGGATCACACCCAGGACCTGGATCATCTCCCATCCAGGATCCAACCCAGGACCTGCATCATCTCCCGGCCAGGATTCAATCCAGCACCCGGATCATCTCCCAACCAGGATCCAACCCAGGACCCGGATCATCTCCCATCCAGGATCCTACCCAGGACCCGGATCATCTCCCAACCAGGATCCAACCCAGGACCTGGATCATCTCCCAACCAGGATCCCACCCATGACCTGCATCATCTCCCGGCCAGGATTCAACCCAGGACCGGGATCATCTTCGAGCGAGAATCCAACCTAGGACCTGGATCATCTCCCAGCCAGGATCCAAACCAGGACCGAGATCATCTCCCAGCCAGGATCCAACCCAGGACCTGGATCATCTCCCAGCCAGGATCCAACCCAGGACCTGCATCATCTCCCAGCCAGGATGTAATCCAGGACCTGGATCATCTCGCAGCCCGAATCCAACCCAGGACCTGGATCATCTGCCAGTCAGGATCCAACTCAGGACCTGAATCATCTCCCAGCGAGGATCCAACGCAGGACTTGGATCATATCCCACACAGGATCCAACCCAGGACCTGGATCATCTCCCAGCGAGGATCCAACCCAGGACCTGGATCATCTCCCATCCAGGATCCAACCCATGACCTGGGTGGTCCTCACCTGGACACTTGTACGCAATCCACCCAAGCCACGCGCCATCCGCCTACAGCAACCAACAGCCCTGATCTAGAGGTACCAACCCCTAAACCCTATATTTGGGCTATATATACCCACAAAGATGAAGGGTTTAGGGGTTAGAAAAACACTTTCATTACACACACTCTCTTAAATATAGCCTATACACACACAACCACCTTAGTCCTCTCTATCTTCATCTTCCCCAATCAGCCACTTATTCTTACACCGGAGGCGCCGCGGGGACAAAACCCCCCTCCGGTGTTATTTTGCAGGCGCCCAACAGTAGATACACCTCATTCACGCACAGAAGGTCCAGGCACGACGTTGGAAGGAGCCGCTCCGCTCACCGGAGTTATCAGAACACGTGGAGGGAAAAAGATGAGAAAGACAAGTATAGTAAGTTTAGCAATCCTTTGTTCTAATTCATGTTTAAAACCCAACATGCGTTAATCATCGACTCTCCATCTATCAATTTCGGATCGAATCCTAACACTTGATACTATGATAAGTAATTCTAAACTTAGCATGTCAGAGAAAGGCTAAGAAGGATCTTGATTCTTGTATACTCCAAAACCCCATCCTAAGTTTTACCTATTTAATGATCATGTAACTGTTTTAACACTCAAACTTCTCATGCAGCTACATCACATTGTTCTGACTAGGGGTGTATGCGGTCAATTTTGGTGCAGTTTAGAGGTCAAAATCGCATCAAAGCACATATAACGGTTGTTTTAAATCTCCAAGTTCAGTCGCATTTGCGGTTGCGTTTATTCGCGACTTTTTCAACAGTGCGGTTGCGGTTGGTGCAGATCGACTTGTGGTTCAAGTATCGACTTATACGATACATAATAAATAGAAACAGTTTATTATAATTATACTTATCAAATCTTAGAAATTTGTAAAAATAAAATGTAATACAAGAGTACAAGTAGTTATTGGGCTTATGCTCAAGTTTTTGTTCTTTCAATAGTTTATTTAAATTATAAAACATAAAGTCCAACATCCTAAAGCCCCAAACTCTTAATCTTTAAATTCTTATATATCGTTGTTTCTGCATTTTATGATACACATTATATATTATATTATATATTATATATACATCGGTTTGCGGTTTGCGGTTTGCGGTTACGATTCGACTTTTGTTGCGATTATTTAAAATTCAAATTCGCAATCAATCCACAAATATACGGTTCCTATAATTTTAATTCGTATTCGATCCGCATTTTGCGGTTATCCGCAAAGTGCCGTGCAATTGCGAGCGGTGCGAGTGATTTGTGCGATTGACTGGATTACATGTACAACCCCAGTTCTGATCACTTATAACCATATTAAAATGGTCACTGTTGCACCTTCTTGTGTCTTCTGTTCTTCTACGCAGAGAGTTTCCAAACTCGCCTCCTCAACTGATGGCCAAAAAAGATTTATTGTTATACCCTACACCTTCTATTATACACTTTATCCGCAATAATGTTCCGTTGGCTACCTGCCTTAACATATATTGATAGATCCACATACTCTGATTTTGGCCATCCCATTTAGCATCCACATACCTTAATAAATGAAGTACTATCAACTTACTGTTTCAGGCTCTCTCCCAGGAGGAAGGTATCTAATCTGCAGTGTAGACTGGTGGATTCACTGTGTGAAGAGCAGAAGACAAACTGCTAGTAACATTTCATAATTATTTGGACAAACAAATCGTTGTTATTCTTTGCTAGTTGTACACTCACATCCCCACTTTCAGACCCTCGACATCCCGTAAAGGAAGCGAAGGAAATACCCTACATCAAGAGGTGTCTTAAGCCACATAATAAAACATAGACTATGCAGTGTTAATAGATATAACTATGTCGGGGAGGAGAAGACTATGCAGTGTTAATAGATATAACTATACATATTAAACATAGACCACGATATACTGCTCTAAAATCTCTTAGTCATTTGCAATATCTTCATAACTTTAAACATATGACAGCCGAGCAAAAGTTTCCTGAACTCGTATCATACCTAGAAAACTTATTACCTTTGAGTTCAAGAGCTTTGAGACTTTGTCCCTCATGATCCTGATTCAGATTCAGACAGCGAGTACAAAATACGCTTCTTCTGGTTGCAGCTACAACAAAGAAATCTAAACAACATGATATCAATAAAAAAAATTGCATATACGACCACCACATATATATGAAGCCATCATTCCAGTTAGAGAATACCAAAAAGATTCACTCTTGGTAATGGTAAAATATTCAAATTTGGCAGCTGCAATTTTCCTATTCTTATCAAGTTTCCTTATTTTTATTTGTTTTTTCCGGTTCAAATGTGCAACAAACAAAATCGGCTACAATTACCAAAATGAAAAGCAATTGCTCAAATCTAATAAAAAAGCCTTAACGGAAATCGGGTCAATCTTGAATCCGAAGCCAAAATGACTTTGAATTTTGTGGCTCAAATGCAAGCAACTTGTGCAATTTGCACAGCCACTGCATAATCCCAAAATGATCATGATTTGTTGTTGCCCTTGGACATTGTACTTGAGCCTCAATTCAAATAGAAGTATTCACATGTTTTGATGTGGGAGCAGGGTGATGCAATCCCAGTTACCCACGACATAGCTTGTTGTTAAAAGATTAACATATGTCATAAACCCCAAACATATATAACTTCCAACCTGCTCAACTCCCTTGTTCAATACATTGTGCAAAAACCAGGACAAAAAGTTGAAAACTAAATGTTTCTTCTCTCTCAAAACCTTCTGTAATATACCATCTATATAGGAAAACATAATAACAAAACCTAGTATTTTAGGAACTAGGGAAATAAAGGAATAAGAAATTTTCTCTGCAATAACTCCCACTTGCGGCACATATTAGGAAAGACTGTAGTGTTTGGTACTCCCTGTCAATCTGGAGAGTGGAGGTCCCGAGCATTGAGCTTGGAGAGAAGAAATGCGAACTGAGTAGCACCGAGGTGCCCTTGTAAACAAGTTGGCCAGCTGAAGATTAGTGTGCACATATGCAGTAGAAATAATAACAGCAACTAGAAGATAGTGTCTTCCATATAAATCTCTCCTGATTCCATGCCTGAATGACATATAAGCATTAGGAGAAAAACAGAGCATGCAGAAGGATGCAATTTTCAGCTTTCAGAGATTGTAAGAAATGTTGGTAAGCTACGAATTCTATTAATTGCAAGTTGACTTTATGCACTTCCACTTATCCCCTAGAAATGTCTTACGAATTCAAGCAATTATGCAAAACTTTAGACCAAACACGCAGTTCAGAATGCAATATCCACAGGCAAAAATGCAATAAAGTTATTATCTGAATTAGCACTTCAAAAAGAAATTAAGACTTGATTAAGCTGTATATCCTCACGAGTTCAAATCTAATCCAATTTTCTATATGAGGACTGGTGACCACTGACCTCTATATCCCTACCAAATTCATCAGAGAATATTGTAATAAACATTGTTAAGTGCAAACTTAACAGATTGAAGAGCTTAGGATCTAAGAAAATGACAAAGATATAAATTTCTCAGAATTACAGTAGCAAATGTTGCAGTACATTAATTCAGAAATCGTTTGTGCTTTTTGAAAGGGTAATGAGAAATAATGATTCTTGAATAACTAAAGACAATTGAACAGATTTCCGACTCAATACTTTTCATGAATGCACCAAAATGAAGACAATCAGATCTATATAATATGTATTACCTACAGAGCAAAGTAGAGCAAAGTAGAGCAAAGCATCCTAAAGCCAAATTAGTTTTTGCTGAATATGTGTGTGCCTGTGTGTGAATAGCAGAAGACAAGCTTGCAGTAACTTTTGAAAATTACGACAAACAGATCTATGCTTTTAGTTTTCTACTCATATTCACTAACTTTCTCTTAAGCAAGGCGTTAGACATGCACTATGTCCTGTTAATATATATACTACCAGGGAGGGGAAGGGGTGGTTTACCTCACTGAACAGCCTTCCTTGCAGCCACCTAATTGACTGTTTCCAATGTTTCAACATAATCACAGAAAGCACTATATTTTAAGTTCCTCAAAAGTGGAAGGATCTTCACTTCTTGAGTTATAAGGTTATAAAAGAACATAAATCTCTCTCCCATAGTAAACTTAGCCATTATAAAAAGATCATCTTTCCAATATCCTACTGGCATTGCAAGTCCATCGAACTGCTCAACAGTTAACTGCCTAGTCCAAGAGTCCTGATAACCATATTCAGTCATCACCCATATATCAAAGCTTGGGTTCGGACAATCGATGCAAGGAACAATCAGTGAAAGTTTGTCATTTAATGAATCGAGGATAGCTAGCTCTACAAGAGGAATTTTAAAAGGATCCAGCCATGTAAACAGATTCAATTGTTCTTCTTCAAGGTCAAATGACACTACTGCTTTGGAAAGTCTATCTTCAATACCTGCAGAATCAGCAAGCCAATGAAATGCCCTTTTCAAAGGCTGGGTAAAATAAGCATAAGAGATGCTGTAGAGTATCGATGGACTATTGAAATATGGGGGAACTTTATCAGGCTCAAGACATGGAAGAGTTGTTATGTCATAAGAACTCCACTTTTCTGTAGTCATATTATACACCTCAACGGTTGAAGGGTAATCAAAGCCAAAATATGAAACAATCCTCACCAGCTTGTAATCATTAGTCTTGTGGGTGAAACCAAATGCAATAGCAAAAGTATATGGATTTCTTAAAGCAACAGCATGATTATCTGGAGCTCTTAAAGTATTAACATTTCGTTTCTTAACAAACCGATTTTCTCTGGTAAGAGGATTCCAGATCAAAAAGCAACCTCCATTCTCAGCACCAGGGGTCTCAATTTCAGCACAAAAAAGACCATTACAGCTATCTACAATTGAGATGTTAGACGAGACTGGATTACTTGGCCTTACATGTGAAAGAGATACAGAATCATCTGTGTTCTCAAGAAGAACGTGATCATATCGGTCTATAATCTCATCACTGCCATGATGCAAAACTGAGCAAAATGTGGTGGTATTTGAAGTGCTGGCACGCTTGACATGGTTAGCTAAGACAATAGGATTTCTACTCACTGCATTAAAGTGTTTGCACACACATTGGCAGCTAAGAAGTGATCTCGCTGGCAGTCTTGAGAGGATAAGTCCGAGAACGTCTTGTGGTAAATCAGATATCGATGTTTCCTCCCTCACAGATAATTGCAAGTCCCTCACCATTATCTTTACAAATCTGATTAGATTGAGAAGAAAAATACCTGGGAAAAAAAATAAGATACGAAAAGCAACCAACACATACAGTTAAAAGACTAGAGGCTTTGACTGATATCATGTCATGACAGAAATTGGAAAAGAGAGTAACCAAACCGTATTCTAAGAGAAATTATGTAATACATCCAATAATTTCATTAGTAAAATTAGTTGTAAGGCCCCATAGAATTATAGATACACCGAGTTGTAAGGCTCCATAGAATGATAGATACACCGACAGGCACACACTGAATGGAGTAATAAAATTATAGTAATTCATGTCAAACACAAGCAGCAACCAACATTTTAATTGAAAGGGCGAATGACTTTCATGGATTTTGTATCATGAGAGAAATTAAAGGGGTTTACACATTTATATTCCAACAGCTACAAGGTGCTCATATAATTTAGCTGACCAAAACATGGTCGTGTAGCAGAATATACAACTTAGTTGTTTGTCTTAAACACATATTCTAGATCTAGAAACACATATTCCATTTATCTGTGTTCTTACTCCTTGATTACTGATACTAGTTTCGGAAGACAAGTAGAAATCGCAGATAGAAATAGATAACTATAAATTTTTCTAAATAATTAGTAAAAGTGCCCACCATTATTTTTATGAATACAAATGATTAATTTACCAAAAAAATAAACCAATAAATGATCTAAGATTTGGTACAAGGAAGGTAGAGATAAATTTCGTAATTTGATTGTCGTAATAACAAATATTAAACATGTAAAACATCATATCTATATTAGTTAGTTTTTTTGTACAACAAGACCCACAAATCTCTTGAACTGAATTGCTTCAGTAGCCTATTCAAATCTAACGATATAAGTGCACACAAAGTTTTTAGGCATAACAACTCAATTTAAGGCCACTGACAAACATCCTTGGTTATGGGGAACAAAACAAAATCAAAATAAATCTTAACACATAAGCTTCTCTACTGTGCACTAACTTCTCATACAGATTACTGCAAACACACAATTACACAAATACAAATTACAAAACAATTAGACAAGAGTTCAAGTATAAACCATTACACAAGAGGTGAAGTATAAAATATCAGACAAGGGTAAAGGGTTACCAGAAATTTATAAAATTGGAGCAAATTTAATAGCTTTGAGCCTTTCTCTTCTTAATTTTCCTTGACCTCAACTTGATAGATCTGTACTCTTTACGAAACTTTATATGTTGATAGTTATCTTCTTTTTTTCTTTTTTGCTAAATTGATAGTTATCTAATTTTCTTGCTCTATATGCATACACATGGCATGGCAGGAAGGACACTAATCTAATTTATTGAAGGCCACGTAGCTCGCATTAAATTTAACACGTAAGGAACTTTTTTTTCTTTTTCTTTTTTAATTCAGCCACCTAGTCTTTCACTTCTCATATGGACACGGTATAAATAAGTTATATGACTAACTCAAGAAAAAAAACATATATCATACCATTACCAAATACAGGATCTCTTACCCATATTTAATATTTATCGTCATTTTTTTTGCTTTCACTTCTAAACCTAATCCAAAACAACAATGATATATTCTATATATAAATGTTACGTTGGTGGCTCTCTATTATAATTTTATGAATATTTATTAATCAATAAGAGTTGACACATATTTGTAATAAAACATAATTAATGGTGTAACTAAATTTTATAAAATTTATAACTTACAACTTACTAGGAGCATATGCACCAACAAGAACTAGTTAATCCAATAGCCGAATCAACAAATTGGCAGAGTTTATTAATGCAACAACATTTAATTTGTTCGTCAAATAAAATTTAAATCCATTGCTTTGTTAGGTACTCCATCAAGTTTTACCGGAGTAATTAACGAACTTCAACTGATGATGCTATAAAAAAATTATTAAGTAATAAATATTACAATTCAAACATTATGATAAATTCTCAAGCTCTCATATCTCTTCATAGTTTTCATTGTGATTAAAATTATGATAAATTTATTGATGTATTTGGCTCAAATTACTATTAATGGTTTTTATTATGTGCAGTTATAATTGTGGCCTGTACGTGGTTCTATCTCACAATTTTAATATAGGTCATCCATTTCATAATTTTTCAATATTTGGCTTCAAATTAAATAAATGACATGATAAGTACTCTATCTGTCTCACTCATTTCTTTCCAGTTTTTTTCTTGGCACGCATTTTAAGACTACTTCCATGATTTATTTCTAAAATTTTCTTTTTTTGTATTAAAATTTAAACACCGAAATTTTATTTAGAAAAAAAAATTATAAAAAAAATATCGGAACCAAACTATATAGAAGACTTAAAATGCGTATCGACCCCCGTCCCCCAATCTAAAGAATCGAGAGGGACGTTGGGATAAATTTTTTCGTGACGAGTAGTAAATAAAAAAATCGAAGGAATTGCACCATTGTATGCAAAATGGGAAAATAAATGAATTTGATATGAATAGTAATTAATTCAATCAATTTATTGCTAAATTGATAGTTGATGGACAAAATTAAGGTACATGCTCTGCGAGCCTGACTTGCTTGACTCAGCGACTCAGCCCCGACTCGGCTAAGTGCGTAGCGGACTCACCAGTTGGAGAGTGGACTCACCAGTTGGAGAGTCGGCACAAAAATATTGCTAGAATCGGGGTGGACACTTCTAGGACTCCGCCAAATTAAAAAAAGCCCAATCCAACTAGAAAAGAGCTATAAACTAGAACACCAAACCCATCTTTGTAATACCCATATATATATACACACCCATATACATACCGATCACATCTATCAATGAGTGGTTCAATGAGCGACGATATTTACATATATAACTCTTAACATGAATATTTATTTATTTATTTCTTATTTATTTTATTTGTTGAGTCCCGTATCCAAGACTCTTCGAGGATTGGCAAATCCTCGAGTCCCCGTACCCGTATCCCTTGTCGCCGTATCCAAATTCGTGCTTGTTAGGCTCTAATCAAATATAAAAAAATTCAACTCAATTATTATATACTAGAAAATAAATTTTTTTACCTAATCTCTTAGTTTAACAAATATTTATCTAACATTTCACTGCTCACATACTTTATCATAAACAAATATGCAAATTCGAAAATAAAAAATCAAAAATTAATGAAAAAATTTAATAATCTGAAAAAACCTAAACGTCACAAAAATAATCTGGCCTCTCGGAGGAGAAGGGTGCGAGAGAGAGCATCATATTAACCTATACCTTTAAATGGTCTTTCCTTATTTTTCCTATCATCAATATACCTACTATACTAGCAATGAAATCAAATATAATTTTACTATTAGATGATTTTATAATAAAAGGTGCCTTTGCAAGTAATTACACGTACTTAAAATCCTTCTACAAATCCATCTACCTTAAACTAATACCAAAGAAGGCTGTTTTTATAAAATACTTAAGTGTCATTCTATTATTAGTTTGTGAGATTATTAGATTACATGTCATTTTCTACTTAAATCTTATATCCTGTAAACTATTTTTATATTATTACCTCTCTCCGCCAATTCTCTCTTTTCCTTTTCTCCGATCCCTATAGAGCGAAAGAGCTGCCGCATTTCCAGAACTGACCAATGCCTCAAATGCACAGGTACCTACATAGTTTCGGTCATACATTTAACATAGTGTGCGGTTACTCTCTCCACAACTTCTCTTCCTCATTTCTCATTCTCATATGTTTTCATTCCCTCTCTTCCTCTTTTCTCATTCTTATAAATTTCCTCAATATTATTTACACAAACAATACTAACAAACTAAGTTATGTGTCTACAATTATTAAATATTTATTATAATTTTTAAGTCTTGTGTACTACATTATTTTAGCTTAAAAATAAAACTTAAACTATTTGAATAAGTTTAAATATATAGTGAATTAATTTTAGTAAAAACATTTTAATAAATTATTAATAATAAATAATTTTTATTAAATTTTAATATTGTTCTAAATTCTAAAATGTATGTGCGCAGGAGCCAATCTAGTAAGAGACTAAAATAAACTTATTACATTTTTCACCAAAATTGATTTTCACACTACCTTGTGGCCTAACCCACAAAATTAATAAACCACTAAAAACAAAAATGTAACACTTGCAACTAAGAAGTGAAGCACACCTGAAAACGAATAGTCAAATATTACGTTTTCGTGATAATATGAATTTGAGAGCATTACCCACTAATTAGACTGAAACTCATGTGGACTAAGAAAACATAGTCTTATCCCGTAACAACAATGGAAAGCTCCACTAACCCTCATGTTGGATGTCTACTTTGGATACCTGAATGTCAATATGCATTATGAAAATAAATTATTTTGATAACAAAATCAGGCGACAATTTCCCACTTCGGGAGTACTGGAACCAGAAAACATAAAAATAACAAGTAGCTTTGGTTACCCGAACTTCCCAATTGTATTCTCGTGCTCGTGGAGTTGAGGCCTGCTTAGCAATCGAACAAGTGGTGTCAGAATATGATTGAAAAAATACAAAATGAGTTGCTATATCCTGTCTTTAACCTTGCCCTCTGCACATTGCTAACACATAGTAAGCAGACAATATTCGTTCCTACATAAATATTAAGTGGCATAGCTACATGTAAGTAATGCTTCTTCTAAATGCAGCCACACATGTACACATGCCATGTAACAGTAAAGCTCTGCATATAACAGGTTAAAATAAGCCTAAATTCCGATTATGTCTTTTTTCGGTGGGAAAATGATCCCTAATGTCACACATTCTGGCTATAATTTTCCAGGAATATGTATCCCCTACACCATGGCTCCAATCATCCTACATTACCAGCATGATCATTTGTCTTAGTTCCACTAGGGTAACAAACCTCCCCCGCCCCAATAAGCCCATAATTCTTCGGTTTCACTTCAGTATATCAACTACCCATTTACAAAAACCAAATAATAAGTGTCAAAATTACCAAATTAATAATTCCAGAAAATCATCAAACTGCCCATCTCTTGTTTCTGTTAAAAACAATACACACACACCCTTAAGTGTGTCCCACACACCCTTAAGTGAGTCCCGATAAAAACTACTCGGACACGAACTCATTAGACTTAAAGGGGGTTGTACAAAACATGCTGATAATAAGAATCACAGCTTTGTAAGAATATATAAATGATTACTAATTTATTGAAAATAAAACAGATGCTCCAAAATTAAAATAGCTTACTCAATAATAAAATATACAAATATACAGACGTATATGATGATGTAAATGGGTCGTCATCATCGGCATATTTCTTCATCTCGTTCTCACAGATATTTCGAGAATTTTTTTGGCAGCTTTTAATTTCTTCAAGAATTCAAGGCCGATGAACGGGACGAGGGAAGAACGCAGATGGAGCTGAGGAATTGGGCCAAGGCTTCTATTCTTTTATCTTTGGGCCTTATTTTTTTATTAATTGCCCAGCTCAGCCCAGCCCACCTTTTCTTAGAACTACACACTGGTACTACCGTACTAGCAACTAGTAAGGTTACTGGCTCTCAAATTTTTATATCGGAATTGATTTAAATTTGTTCGGATCGTTCTCAAATTTTTGGAAACTTAATTCATATTCAATTCCTTAGAAGTTTGGATAATCGGATTTGAACTTTGAATCCATTTAATTTTTGCAGAAAAAATTAAAATTAATTTAACACGTAATTTAGTAATTTAACTTATAATTGTAATTTGGCAAAAAAAAAATTAAAAAATTTAAAATGACATAATAAAATGGTATAGAGTGCTATTTTTTATATGTGTGTCTACAAATAAATGCTTCACGCAAACAAAATGACAAATCGATTCGAGAAATAAATATGAAAAGTGATTGTATGCCAAACTTGAAGGTCAGATTTTTTTTAAAAAAATCATACATTTAATGAGAGAAATTATAAAAATTGTGCACATGATTCAATAGTTTGATATAAATAGAATAATAGGGTGTCGGAAAACATGTAACGAAACAATAGTGTGCATAAAATTATAATAAAACAACTTTGAATGAAGAAGGTGAAACTTATCAAAGTTAAAAAAGTTTTTTATCAATAAAAAAGCAGTTTTCATTATCTCGAACATAATAAGGTCGGTACAAATTTCTAATTACCGATATAACTAAGTGTTATACCCAAAATTTGGCTTAGGATTGACTCGGGTCAAACGCGGGCTAATTATAGTCAAACTCGGTGTTACATCGTAAAGGACTAGGACACGTCCAGCGACAGAGGACGCGCCTGTTTGAGAAAGGATGTGTTACGAAGCGAAAAGAGTGCATGGTCAAGGAAGGACGCGCTCAGGCTACATGAACGCGTCAATGTTATGAAAGGTCTTGACAAATGAAATCTTGTGGCGATGGACGCTGTAGGACGCACCAACTTTAACCACGGCGTGTCATGGTAAGTAAAATGCTGTGTATGATGGTGTTGAGGAGATGGTGCAAGTCTAATGAGGATGAGGACGCGCCCTAAGTTCTAGGACGCGCCCTAAGTTCTAGGACGCGTCCAGTATTTGCTCTATGTGTTCTTAGTGGTGACTTAAGGACAAAGCTTGCCTGGAGAGGAGCAATGGAGGTTATTTTTACTAATGTATTTGTTGCAGGTACTCTTTGAAGAATTCCCTCCTTGAGACGGTCAAGGAGGGGGATGTCCGTGAAAAGCTAGAAGGCCTCCAGGGGTATGCCTGATGATTGAAGGCCTCCTCCTGTATTCAACGGGTGTCCTCGTTGGGGATGTGGGGTTAACTTTGGTGTGTGATTTTGGAACTCTGTTTTTGTATTCAACGGGTGTCCTCGTTGGAGAACTTTGGAGTCATCCTGCACTTTGCACCCAAGAGCTTGGGATCACCTGTCCTGCTATCTGGTGGGTTATCCTCATTCGGGAGACAGGGACGCGTCTGGCACTTGGGGTGAACCGTGGCTATACCTGCGTTCGTAAATCAAGGGAGATAGTTGTAGCGGAGTGTTATCCTTGCGCAGGGAGATGCACTATCTGTGAAGTCCTACGATTACGAACGAGCCTTGGGCCTTCGCGGTTGGTCCTCATAGTTGGACATTCCTAAAGCTAGCGGAAGACGGATATTGGATGGGCTTCTACTGGGCTTAGGAGTAAGAAGTTTAAACTCATCAGACTTCTTGTTCTGCGAGAACTACGTCAGGCTTGATCCCTATATAAAGGGTACGTAGGCACATTGAGAGGGTAAGAAGTTGAGAGCTGATAAGAGAGCCACCACTTACTCTGATCAATCTCAGCCTAAAACAACCACAATCAACCACACACCACTTAAGTTTCCGGCAAAGAACCACCGTCACAGATCTTAGTTCCGGCGAGAAACCTCAATCTTTGTTGTTACCAAATTCCTCCGTCAACAAATTGGCGCTAGAAGGAGGGGAGCTAATTAAGGTCGCAATCTTAGGAGGAAAAGATGTCTTACAATCGTGATGGAAGTTCTTATGATGGAAGTGACAGCAGGTCTGAAGGACAAGGCGGGGGGCGCTGTACTCGCCATTGTTAGGGCGAAAACACGCGCTAATATTCACGCAAGTATACGCGTTCGCAAGTAATATAGAATATTTTCTAGTTCGTTCCCTCAGAGACTCAGACTAAATTATTGTCTAATTAAACTCACTCACCAATGTATGATTACTTCTCAATGTTAAGATAATAACACTTAAAATTGTTGATTAAATATTAACTATAATTAACTACTTAATTAACCACTTAACTAACACTTCAATTTATCAATAATAAAACACTCATGAGATCACAACTTCATTATTACTTCCTTCTATAGCCATTGTTATTACCTTTAGCATGTGACAGTGATGATATTAATCGAATAACACGAAACTGATAAAAGCCAACTTTCATTGTACTAATACCATTCTACCAAGCATCCACAATTAAGATAGAAGTCGAATAGTCATCAATTATGTTGAGTTCCTATATGTCTACAGAAATTGACAACACAACGATTTAAGCACAAGTTATTCCTTTTTTATTACATAGGCAAATAAAACTGTTAGAGTTACCCACTAATCATGCACAACGTACATGAACCTATGCTAGCATGGCAAGTTCTAAATCTCAAGATCCACCGTCGCTTCACAAGAGATTAACACCCTATCTTATATGTTCGCGACGCACATAAGACGAATACGCACAACCAATACTAGATATCAAGCAATCATCACACACTAAAGTATTAAACAATTAACTAAAGAATTCCATAATAAATCCGTTGCAACCCCACGATCACGATTAGCCCATAATAGAACTTATCGCCATCATGGGTTCATATGAAATCATGATAAACAAACACAAGAAAATATGCTTCCTCTTCGTTGCAGTGTGCTAAATCGGTCTTCTTCCTTATCTCCTTCGCTTCTTGCGTAAAACACAATCTTCTTCTTCTTCTTTTTCCTTGTGAAAACGTCTCAAATCTACTTATATAATAGTCCCATAAAACTCAGATTACATAGAAGTTGGAAGCCAAACAGAAGTAGAAGTCTAAAATAATTCAGCAAAATTCCCAACCCTGCGCGGCCGCTCAGCATAGCTGCGCGGGCGCGCAGGTTGCTGCGCGGCCGCTCAGCATAGCTGCGCGGGCGCGCAGGCCTCCACTGGAAAAAATCCAAGTTTGCTCCGTTTCTTCGCCGTAATCTGCCCGTTCCTTTCCTCTCGCAATGGTGAACACATGCCAAGGCTTATTATTGATGATTCCTCCCCCGAAATGCAACTAATACCCTGAAATGCATAAACACTAGAAAAACGCATCAAATACACAAAATACTTGATTTCAAGACACCAATTTAAGCCATTTTAAGACGTTCTAAGTGGTATAAAATGCCATTTATCACACCCCCAAACTTAAATCGATGCTTGCCCTCAAGCGTCACAAACTCAAAAACAAATAAAAATATGTATGAATACAATCTATATGAAAATGCAGCGATCCCCCTTACTACAATTAATCAACCAAATTGCCACATCTCAACGAATGCAGTTAGACAACTAAAGATCAATAAACTCATGCAAACGGACATACAGCCAGAAACGTGGTGTGTGCAAATGCTTAACAGATATGCTTCGGAACTAGACCAATTACTATGACTAGACTATCCTCAAGGCAATCCTACGATTATACAAAGAATAAAAATTCCAGGCACAAAGTGATATACAACACTACAAGAACTCTGGAGCTTACTACGGAATCGTGCTTTTTATTTACAACTCAAATGCTTATTTGACCGTGCAATGAGTGAGGTCCACAAAAGACTTATACAATGATATCCATGTAACGAGCGTTAGGTTAGCGGATCCCAGACTCTAAAAGCCTTAGGTCGCTAGGCACAAAGTCCCCTAAGAACTTAATAACTCGAATACCAAAGAGCCCACTCTTGATCAATTATGCCAAAAAATTTTTTTTTTTTTTTAATTTCTGAGCAAGTGCGTTTCGCTCCATCTTGCTCAATCCTAGACTACTCGCACCATATGCGAGCCGGCTACTAGCCATTTGACGCCTAGCCACAACTAGCAACAACTTCCATATTTTTTTCTCCAAATTTTTTTTCTTTTTCATGCCTTTATCAATAAGAACCTATAATCGAATTCTAAGCATAATAAGTAGATTGACCTTGAAAACAACCAAATCATAACACAATCTAGCCCTTTCGCATTCTCTAAGACTTAGTGGACTTACAATTGTTTCTAGCATGCATATCAACCTACACAACTTAATATCACTTTAATGCTATCACTACACTCACATCAATATTACAATTCAGTCGATAAATCATTGCAAAAGGGATGATGGTAAATGCATGAGCTACATGACATTCATAAAAAAACTATATGGCATAAATTATGCAACTATATGAACTAAACTATCATGAATATGCAACTAAATGACACACACACAAAATTCCTTAACTACCACCCCCAAACTAAAAATCTTCACTGTCCTCAGTGAAAGTAGTAGAAAGGAACACAGGGTATACCTACTCGGAGTCATCATCATCATCACCCTCAGTGGGTGGAGTATCAGGCGGTGGGTATGCAGAGTCCTCACCAAAAACTGGCCGCTGGATATCAGCTCCAAGGCCTCGAAAAACAGTCCCTAACGCAAGGGTGAGTTCCTGAGCAAACCTGCTCTGTGTCTCATACATGGCATCCATCCGCCGTGAAAGCCTCCTATACTGGACATCAACCATCCCAGTACCCTCCTGAGCTCTCGAAGAACCAGCCTCATCACGCCCTGGCCTAGCCATAGTAGCACCTCGTGCTGGACGCCCTCCTGGAAGACGATAACCCAGCCCATGCTCCTCAAGCTCACCACCGGTCCACTCCTGCATCCCATTCAGAGTGCCAGAATCAATCGAAGCGGCTGGCAACTGCAACTGCTCATGAGCCGGCCAGTTCACTCCCACTGCTCGGCATAGTTTCGTAACCGTAGATGCATAAGGGATGTTCATATGCTTTGCTCCCCTCAAAAACTTCAGAATTCCTTGGTAGATAAACTCACCAAGGTCCACATAGTACTCCTCATTCAGAATTCCCCACAACAGTTGTGCTCTCTCAACTGTGACCTCGTGTGCATTCGAAGAAGGCAAAATATTAGCACAAATAAATGCATTCCATGCACGGGCATACCTGTTCATGGCGATCGCCGAAAAGTGACGATACTCATTATTGCCTGTACTGCGGGTCCAAACTGTGCCCAGTCGATAGAGAGTCGCACAAATCAAATCCAAGTCAAAATCCTCAGCAGTCTTTTCATTCCAGTTCTCCTCCTCGGGCTTCCTCTCTCGCTGTCCAATCACACGGCGAATCGCCGCAGGATGATAATCAACCGTCAGCCCACGGACCACAGAAAACCAATTCTTTTCAGCCTTCGCGTTCGCGTAGAACTCGCGAATAACGCTCATCGGTACTGCTTCGGGTGACTCACAAAAAACTATCCACCCCTTCTCAACAATCATGGGCAACAACTCACCATCCCTCCCCGATGGTAAAAACCCCCTCTCCTTCAGAATCGGCTTACCCAACAGCCTAGTGTACTCCTCCTCCGCGGCTCTGTCAGTTAACCGAGGCCTTGCAGTAGTACCCCTCGATGAATCAGCAGTAGGATCTGTGCTGCTGCTGTCAATAGTGCGTGCTCTCTTGGGTTCCATTGATTCGTGAATAAAAGCGTGTAAGAACTGATATTTGATATTTGTGAGAGGGTTTAAGTGTAGGAAGTTTTGTGGGAGATATGTAGGATATGTGTATGTATATATAGGGTGTGGATTAGATTAGGGTTTGGGAATTAAGGGATAAAATGATGGGGTAGTGGAAACAAATCATGGGTTTATGGGCTAAAACTGTTTTTGTGTTTATTTTTGTTTGTTTTTTTTTTCTGAACTGTAAAAAAATTTCTGGTCCTCGACCCCTGCGCGGCCGCTCAGCATAGCTGCGCGGGCACTCAGCTTGCTGCGCGGCCGCTCAGCTTAGCTGCGCGGGCGCGCAGGGGGTCACTGGAATTTTTTTTTTCAGTCCCTGTTTTCTGATTTTTTTGTGTTTTTGGATAGGTTATTAACTTCTAAGGGTTCCTGTAATAATAATTCATGGGTTGCCTCCCACGCAGTGCTTCTTTTTCGTCATTAGCTTGACGTTTTGTACCCTGCTCAAGTAGTCAACAAAATGGCACTAACCACTTCTCGGTTTGCCATGTCCCCATAGTAGTGCTTCAACCGCTGACCGTTAACCTTGAATGCTTGGTCCGGATCATTCTCAAAAATTTCAACCGCTCCATGTGGAAACACAGTTTTGACAATAAAAGGTCCAGACCACCTTGATTTCAACTTCCCAGGAAAAAGTCGGAACCGAGAGTTGAATAAGAGAACTTGTTGCCCTGGCACAAATAACTTTGGATGTAGCTTCCTATCGTGCCACCTCTTCACCTTTTCCTTATACATTTTGTTATTTTCGTACGCTTGAAGTCGAAATTCATCCAGTTCATTAAGCTGAAGCATTCTTTTCTTACCAGCTGCATCTAAATCCAGGTTCAACTTCTTCAATGCCCAGTAGGCCTTATGCTCAAGCTCCGCAGGTAGATGACATCCCTTACCGTACACCAACTGGAACGGTGACATCCCAAGTGGAGTTTTGTATGCTGTTCTGTAAGCCCAAACAGCTTCATCGAGCTTTAAAGACCAATCCTTCCTTGACGGACAAACAACCTTCTCTAGAATGCGCTTTATCTCTCTGTTAGACACTTCCGCTTGACCATTTATTTGCGGATGATAGGCAGTAGCTACTCGATGATTCACATTATAACGCTGCATCATAGAAGTGAACTTACGGTTGCAAAAATGCGATCCTTCATCACTTATGATTACCCGAGGTGTTCCAAACCTTATGAAAATTTGCTTATGAAGAAAATTTAGTACTGCCTTTACATCATTTGTCGGTAAAGCTTTAACTTCGACCCATTTTGAGACATAATCGACTGCCAGCAAGATGTACTGATTATTGCAAGACGAGATAAAAGGCCCCATGAAATCGATTCCCCATACATCAAAGACCTCGACTTCAAGCATCACATTTAATGGCATTTCATCCTTCCTTGACAAATTTCCCACTATTTGGCAACGATCACACCTTAAAACAAACTGATGAGCATCCTTGAACAAAGTAGGCCAGAAAAAACCTGCTTGCAGAATACGACCTGCCGTCTTCTCACCTCCATAGTATCCCCCATAAACCGTGGAATGGCAGTCTCGTAATATCCTCTCCGTCTCACAGAACGGGATACATCTCCTGATGATCTGGTCAGCTCCCTGTCTAAACAAATATGGTTCATCCCACATATACCACTTCACCTCATGCAGAAACTTCTTCTTTTGAGCGGATGTCAAATTAAGAGGCATTATATTGCTGACGAGATAGTTTACAATATCTGCAAACCATGGTTCTTCCTCCTGAATTGCAAACAACTGCTCATCCGGAAAAGATTCATTGATTAACGTCCTATCTTGTGAAGTAGAATCGGGATTCTCCAACCTAGAGAGATGGTCAACTACTTGATTCTCAGTACCTTTTCTATCTTTGATCTCTAACTCAAATTCCTGAAGTAAAAGCACCCAACGAATGAGTCTCGGCTTCGAATCCTTCTTAGAAACCAGATAGCGAATAGCTGCATGATCAGTGAATACTGTTACTTTCGTACCAATCAGATAAGATCGAAATTTCTCAAAGCCAAAGACTATAGCCAAAAGCTCCTTCTCAGTAGTGGTGTAGTTCAATTGGGCACCATTTAAAGTCTTACTCGCATAGTAGACCACATGGAAGAGATTTTTCTTGCGCTGTCCCAGAACTGCACCTACCGCATAATCACTCGCATCACACATCATCTCAAATGGTTCTGTCCAATCTGGTGCTGTAATGACTAGTGCCGTGATCAAACTCTCCTTGAGAGTCTCGAATGCTGCCAAACATTCATCATCAAATTTGAAAGGCACATCTTTCTCAAGCAAATTGCACAACGGCTTAGATATCTTTGAAAAGTCCTTCATGAATCGCCGATAAAAACCCGCATGACCAAGAAAACTACGGATTCCTTTCACAGAATTAGGTGGGGGAAGATTTTCAATGACTCCCACCTTGGCCTTGTCCACCTCCAGACCCTTGCTAGAGACCTTATGCCCAAGGATAATGCCTTCACGCACCATAAAATGACATTTCTCCCAATTAAGCACCAAATTAGTTTCCACACATCTTTTGAGTACGGCGCGCAGATTATTCAAACATTCATCATATGAGTGTCCAAAGACGGAGAAGTCATCCATGAACACTTCGACGTTATTTCCAATCATGTCAGAGAATATAGCCATCATACATCTCTGAAAGGTGGCCGGTGCGCCACATAACCCAAACAAAACTCTACGAAAAGCAAATGTGCCAAATGGACAAGTGAAGGTAGTCTTTTCCTGATCCTCTGGTGCAATACAAATCTGATTATACCCGGAATAACCATCCAGAAGACAAAAATACTCATGTCCCGCCAATCTGTCAAGCATCTGATCAATAAATGGAAGAGGGAAGTGATCCTTCCTTGTGGCTTTGTTCAATTTTCTATAATCCATGCATACTCTCCATCCTGTAACTGTTCGAGTAGGGATGAGCTCATTCTTTTCATTTACGACCACAGTGATACCTCCCTTCTTAGGTACACATTGTACGGGGCTCACCCACGAGCTGTCAGAAATAGGATAAATGATGCCTGTATCTAGCCATTTCAGAATTTCTTTCTTCACCACCTCCTTCATGATGGGATTCAGTCTTCGCTGTTGTTCCACAGTTGGATTACTACCTTCCTCTAGCAGAATTTTATGCATATAATATGAAGGACTTATCCCCTTGATGTCTGCTATGGTCCATCCTATAGCCGATTTAAATTCTCTCAAAATCCTTAAGAGCTTGTCTTCCTCACTACCTGAAAGGTCAGATAAAATAATAACAGGTAACGTAGATGAATCACCTAAAAAAGCATACCTCAAGTGTTCAGGTAATGGCTTGAGCTCCAAGGTAGGTGCTTCCTCTATTGATGGTTTGAGCTTCCCTTCAGCGTTCTTGAGGTCAGAAGTACCAAGAGATTCAAATGGTATGTCCAGCTTTCACTTCCAGGGAGAAGCGTTCAGATATTGTAATTGCTCATTGCTATCTTCATCATCGCTGTCAAAATCCCCCACTAAGGCCTTTTCCAATGCATCAAACATTAGCATGTGATCGAGTTCCGAAGTAACCGCAGAATCAATCACATCCACTTTTAAGCACTCCTCATCTTCTGTAGGGAATTTCATTGCCTTGAATACGTTGAAGGTCACATCCTGATCTTGGACCCGCATAGTAAGTTCACCTTTTTGCACATCTATCAAGGTACGGCCAGTAGCCAAGAAAGGCCTCCCCAAGATTATGGGAATCTTCTTATCTTCCTCAAAATCCAGAATAACAAAATCTGCTGGAAAGAAGAGCTTATCCACTTTGACGAGCACATCCTCAACTATGCCCCTTGGGTAAGTAATGGAACGGTCAGCCAATTGTAGTGACATATACGTGGGTTTTGGATCAGGCAGATCCAGTTTTTTAAAGATCGACAACGGCATCAGATTAATGCTTACTCCCAAATCACAAAGGCACTTGTCAAACGTCAGATTGCCAATTGTGCAAGGAATGGTGAAGCTTCCTGGATCTTTCAGTTTTGGTGGTAACTTTTGTTGCAGAACAGCGCTGCATTCTTCCGTGAGAGCAACGGTTTTAAGGTCATCCAGTTTCACCTTCCTTGAAAGAATAGTCTTCATAAACTTCGCATAACTA
The DNA here is from genome assembly GCF_009905375.1 of Apium graveolens. Taxonomy (NCBI): domain Eukaryota; kingdom Viridiplantae; phylum Streptophyta; class Magnoliopsida; order Apiales; family Apiaceae; genus Apium; species Apium graveolens. Next base: position 61,785,435 of record NC_133648.1, on the reverse strand, counting down.
GGCATTTGTTCCAGAGCCTCAGCGAAAGGTATATTGATGTGAAGTTTCTTGAACACCTCCAGAAACTTCCCGAACTGTCTATCCAGCTTTTGTTGCTGTAATCTCTTAGGAAAAGGTGGTGGAGGATAGAGCTGTTTCTCCCCTGTATTAGCCTCAGGCAGAGTGTGTTCAACAGTAGTCTTCCTTGGTTCCGCCGCTTTCTCCTTTTGCTTAGATTCTTCACCTCTAATTTCAGCTTCTACTTCTTTTGCCTTTTCAGCATCAGCTACTTTTCCAGACCTTAAGGTAATAGCCTTGACTTGCTCTTTAGCTTCCTTCCTGCCTGGTACTTCCGTGTCACTGGGAAGAGTGTCAGGTTGACGATTGAGCACTGCATTGGCTAATTGACCAATTTGATTTTCCAAGGTCTTGATAGAAACCGACTGACTCTTGCACAACAGCTTAAGTTCCTCAAAATCAGCACTAGTAGGTGCAGCTGTACTTCCCTGTTGAGGATATGATTGCCTTGTAGCATACTGCTGTGGTTGCTGGAATCCAGGTGGGTTAAACTGTTTACTCACTCCTTGCTGATATGGTGGCTGAATAGCATTCTGATTATTCCCCCAGCTGAAATTTGGATGATTTCTGTTGTTAGGATGATAGGTCGCTGGCACAGGCTGCTGTTGTCGCTGATAATTATTCACATACTGAACAGATTTGTTTACAAGAGAACACTGATCCGTAGCATGAGAACCTGCACAAAGCTCACAAACCATAGCTATTTGATTAACTCCATACGTAGCCAGAGAATCAACCTTCATTGATAGCGCTTGGAGCTGGGCTGCAATAGCGGTGGCTGCATCAACTTCCAGAATACCTGCTACCTTGCCTGATGTCATCCTCTGAGTTGGGTTTTGATGCTCATTTGCAGCCATCGTCTCGATAAGATTATACGCCTCAGTATAGCTTTTAGCCCATAAGGCGCCTCCCGCTGCTGCATCGAGCATGGGCCGAGATTGGGCCCCCAAACCATTATAGAAACCAGTGATCACCATCCAATCCGGCATTCCATGATGTGGACATTTTCTCAACATTTCCTTGTAGCGTTCCCAAGCCTCGCACATAGATTCTGTAGGTTGCTGCGCAAACTGAGTAAGAGCACTCCTCATAGTAGCAGTCTTTGCCATCGGATAAAACTTCACCAGAAACTTTTGCGCAAGATCTTGCCACGTAGTGATGGACCCAGCTGGTTCAGAATGTAACCAGTCTTTAGCCTTGTCCCTTAGTGAGAATGGGAAAAGCCTCAACTTGATAGCCTCATCAGTCACGCTATTATACTTAAAAGTGCTGCAGATCTCGACAAAATTCCTTATGTGCATGTTGGGGTCTTCAGTTGCCGCTCCTCCAAAAGAAACAGAATTCTGCACCATCTGAATAGTGTCCGGCTTGATTTCAAAGGTGTTAGCTTGAATAGCCGGATGAAGGATGCTTGACTGAATGTCATCAATTTTAGGCCAAGAAAAATCCATAAGAGCTGGATCAGCTTGAACAATACGATCTCCCATGTTTACTGGTTCTTTCTGCTCAGTTCCTGAATCCGAATCCTCAAAATCTAACTTCTCCGGAATATCAAGAACTTCGTCTGTCTCCTCAGCTGTATCTAAAGTCCTCTTGCGAGCACGAGAACGAGTTTGCATAAACGCTTGCTAAAGTACCTGAAACACAACCAAAAAAAAAAAATAAAAAAAAAATAAGTAACTACTACGTCCTAATCACTGAGTCCTAATGACCAATGATGGTAAGTACATAAACTAAACAAATACGCCGAGTCCCCGGCAGCGGCGCCAAAAACTTGTTAGGGCGAAAACACGCGCTAATATTCACACAAGTATACGCGTTCGCAAGTAATATAGAATATTTTCTAGTTCGTTCCCTCAGAGACTCAGACTAAATTATTGTCCAATTAAACTCACTCACCAATGTATGATTACTTCTCAATGTTAAGATAATAACACTTAAAATTGTTGATTAAATATTACCTATAATTAACTACTTAATTATACACTTAACTAACACTTCAATTTATCAATAATAAAACACTCATGAGATCACAACTTCATTATTACTTCCTTCTATAGCCATTGTTATTACCTTTAGCATGTGACAGTGATGATATTAATCGAATAACACGAAACTGATAAAAGCCAACTTTCATTGTACTAATACCATTCTACCAAGCATCCACAATTAAGATAGAAGTCGAATAGTCATCAATTATGTTGAGTTCCTATATGTCTACAGAAATTGACAACACAACGATTTAAGCGCAAGTTATTCCTTTTTGATTACATAGGGAAAATAAAACTGTTAGAGTTACCCACTAATCATGCACAACGTACATGAACCTATGCTAGCATGGCAAGTTCTAAATCTCAAGATCCACCGTCGCTTCACAAGAGATTAACACCCTATCTTATATGTTCGCGACGCACATAAGACGAATACGCACAACCAATACTAGATATCAAGCAATCATCACACACTAAAGCATTAAACAATTAACTAAAGAATTCCATAATAAATCCGTTGCAACCCCACGATCACGATTAGCCCATAATAGAACTTATCGCCATCATGGGTTCATATGAAATCATGATAAACAAACACAAGAAAATAATAACTAAACTAATTATATTAAAACAGAGTACGTCACAAGAATAAATAAGTCAAAGCAAGAAAACTAGCATCCAACGTTACAACGAAACAAGAATCACAAGAAAATATGCTTCCTCTTCGTTGCAGTGTGCTAAATCGGTCTTCTTCCTTATCTCCTTCGCTTCTTGCGTAAAACACAATCTTCTTCTTCTTCTTTTTCCTTGTGAAAACGTCTCAAATCTACTTATATAATAGTCCCATAAAACTCAGATTACATAGAAGTTGGAAGCCAAACAGAAGTAGAAGTCTAAAATAATTCAGCAAATTTCCCGACCCTGCGCGGCCGCTCAGCATAGCTGCTCGGGCGCGCAGGCCTCCACTGGAAAAAAATCCAAGTTTACTCCATTTCTTCACCGTAATCTGCCCGTTCCTTTCCTCTCGCAATGGTGAACACATGCCAAGGCTTATTCTTGATGATTCCTCCCCCGAAATGCAACTAATACCCTGAAATGCATAAACACTAGAAAAACGCATCAAATACACAAAATACTTGATTTCAAGACACCAATTTAAGCCATTTTAAGACGTTCTAAGTGGTATAAAATGCCACTTATCAGCCATGAACCTTACGTTCCCAGAAACATGGCGAATCCACCAAGGGCTCCGGATGTAGGGGGACACCTCCAGTTCTCATCAGCAACGCTGATATATTGGAGCAATTGTATCGCATGGGGAATACTCTTAACAGTTTTAACTCAAGGCTGAACACGGTGGAGCGTCGAAGGACGAGGAGAGGTCGTCGTTTCCCCCGTCACGGTCATGCCTTGGGAAAAGCCCCTGTAGTTGAGGGAGATACCCAGGGGAGCGGGGAAAACCCACGAATCACTCCACGGCACTTAGAATATTCTGATGATGTAGAGCCTATTGTGGAGCTTGTTGATGAGGACACCGAAGGTAGGGAAAGGCCTCGCCTTGGTAACCAAGTTGTGCCACACCCACATAGGTCTGGACGTACGATGGACGAGCGTCGTCGTGCGGAGAACACTCGAAGTCAAGATGAGGAAGGAAGGGATCTTTCAGCCTTGAAAAGGAGGCTTGGCATAAGGCTGGAAGACAACGATTTGAGGATGTTGCTGGTATAATGGCAAAAGGAAGGAAACGTCGGAGAAGCGAGGCCCCGTGACAAGACGCGTGTGCCCCCTGCATTCCATAGGGATGACGAGGCGTGGCACCGCGAGCACGAGCGTGCCCCTCCGCGAGGAAGGCCCGGGAATTACTACCGGGGATATCAGAGGAATGGACGAGGAAGAATGGGCTATCAATATGGAAGAGCGCCCTACAATGGTAGGAGAGGTGGAGCACACTCTGCTGGAGAAGCCCCCGCCGTTATTCCCGTAGCTTCCCACAGCGCTACTGGTAATGGGTCTGGGGCGCGTCCTCATGACCAGGACAGCGGGCGAATTCAAGTAAGAACGCAGAACAATGATGAAATTCCGTGACGCGGTCAAGATGAACCTCGCGTACGGGAAAATATTCAGAACCAAAATGGTAACATGCCACCGCCGCAGCCTCAGGGAGAGGGGCGGCGAGATCCTCCGCCACACCCGGAGGGTAATCAAGGGGAATTTCAGCAAGTCACAGAGCAACCCCAACAGCCTAATGTTCAAACCATTCCTGGGGTAGGGACGTTTAATATGAACGACCTCAAGAGGTTGCTCAACCATCTTGAGGGAGGAAGAGTAACGGCGACTGCGCAAGCTACTTCTCCTTTTGCTGCTGTCGTGAGGGAGGCACAATTGCCCGCAGGATACAGGAACACAACCAATGACTTGCGTTTCCACGGGAACTCCGATCCTGTAGAATTCCTGGGGCGTTTTAACATTGAAATGGACGTATATCAAGTACCTGATTTAGCTCGATGCCGTCTTCTGGCAGCCACTTTTAGAGCAGGCGCTCAACAGTGGTTCTAAAAACTTGGTCCAGGTGTGATCGCATCCTGAGAACAGATGAAAACTTTGTTTTTGACACAATTCCAAGTCGCGGTGAAGTACACGCCACCTGTTACCACGCTGGCTAATATGAAATAAAAGGAAGGAGAAAGTTTGACTTCGTATTTTAAGAGGTTTAATGCAGAATCCACTTTGGTGAGGGGTGCAACTGATGAGACGCTGAAAATACTGCTTATAGCTGGGTTACGTGTGGGGACGGATTTCTGGAAGCACTGCAAGGGAAGGACCCAGTGTCACTAGCTGATGTGCTTGCGCAGGCGGAGTCGTTCAAAGCAATCGAGCAGTCGCTTGCAGAAACAAAAAAGAATGACAATACCCATAACTCCAAGGGGCAATCCAAGAGTAGGGACAGATCCTTGAGTCCAGATTATCGGCGAAATGCCAGAAGCCCTAACAGGGTAAATACTGTGAGCTCGAATGGAGCCCACCGTCGAACTACGAGAGAAGGGTCAACAATTATACACCACTTGCGGCGTCCATTGATCATATTTTGAGGTAAATAAGGATAGAGGAATCTTCAAGAAGCCCGACCGTCTAACTTCATGGCAGAGCAGAGACAACAAGAAGTATTGTGACTACCATGAGTCTACTGGCCAGGACACCCATGAGTGTCGTCACTTACGGAATGAGATTGAGGAATTGATCAAGGCCGGATACCTAGGAGAATGGATTGACAAGGTGAAGCGATGCAGGGGACTTGATGACCAGAGTAGGGATGAAAGACAGCCCCCGCGGGCGGAGGATGTTGAAAAAATAGCAGAGGTCGAGTTTCAGAGGGCTGGAAGTATCAGGGCAATTTTTGGAGGACACCCTTTTGTTGGTGATAGTAATATAGCACTGGAGAAAAACGCGAGAGAAGCGCGACATCCACCGCTCACCAACATCCACAGCTTGGAAGATAGACCCCCGAAGGTCTTTAAGGGAGAGTCCGCTGATATTACGTTCAAGGAAAAAGAATCTAGGTGGGTGCATCAGCCTCACAACGATGCGCTGGTGATTACCATGCTTATTGGGGCAATGAACATACATCGAGTTTTCTTGGATAATGGGAGTTCTACAAACATCTTGTACTACAGCACCTACAAAAAGCTGGGTTTCCCAGATAGTGACATGTATTTCGAAGATGCGCACGTCTATGGCTTTACTGGGGAAGCAGTGAGAGTTATGGGTTCGGTCAGGCTTCCCATCACGCTCGGGGAAGGAGCTTTGTCGGTTACTCAAATGATAGATTTCAAGGTACTAGATCAGAATTCCGCGCACAATGTGCTGGTCGGCAGACCTTGGTTGCGAGCGTTCAGGGTGATAACCTCGATACACCACTTGATGATAAAGTTCCCAACGCCAAACGGAGTTGGCAGTCTGAGAGGGTCACAGTATGAGTCACGCGACTGTTATCACAAGGATGTCAAGGAATTTCGTAGAAGAAGGTATGAAGGGAAAGGTCTCCCATTTGAGGATGTAGAAGATATTCATACAAAACCAAGTGGAGAGGTCCATGCCCACTATTTCGTTGAAGGCCCCGAAAAGGAAGAAACCTACATCTCTGGGAACTCTTTTTTTACGCGGGGACGTGTTTCAAAGATCCGTAACGTGGAAGAAGTGGTGGTGAACCATCCGGAGGCAATTATACAGAAAGAGGTTAAAGGGGAAAAGTTGGAAGGAAGAAGTGAGATTTTGCAAGGTCTCGGGAATAACTTCAAGGTGGATGCTCCTCGAAAGAAGGACGCGCCCTTGAATGAAATTGAGGTTGATGCTCCTCCAAACGAGGACGCGCCCTCAGATGCAAAAGTGGAAGTCGAAGACCCCCGAGACTTTGATTTCGATTTGGATCCCAGGATCCCTATGCCCACCAAAAAGACGGGACCGGCCGAAGACACAATATTTATTCCAGTTGATAAAAATGACCCGAGCAAGGTTTTGAAAGTGGGATCCCAGTTGGATGATGAGATGAGAGGAAGTCTTACTCGCTTTCTAATTACAAATCTTGTTGTCTTCGCATGGAGTCATTCAGATATGAGAGGAATTGACCCAGAAGTAATGTGTCACCGTTTGAATATCCTCCCAAATTGTAAGGGCATACATCAGAAATGCCGCCCAGTAAGTGGAGAAAGGGCGATAGCATTAAAAGAAGAAGTAGACCGGTTGTTGGAGGTGGGGTTGATCAAAGAATCATTCTACCCCGAATGGCTTGCAAATCCAGTACTGGTGAGGAAACCAAATGGGAAGTGGAGGACATGTATGGATTTCACAGATCTCAATAAGGCATGTCCAAAGGACAGTTTCCCGCTGCCAAGAATCGATCAGTTGGTTGACGCGATGGCGGGGCATGCGTTGTTGAGTTTTATGGATGCATACTCCGGTTACAATCAAATTCCAATGTATGGCCCCGATCAAGAACATACATCCTTTATTACGGACAGGGGGTTATACTGTTACATAGGAATGCCGTTCGGTTTGATTAATGCTGGCGCAACCTACCAGCGGTTGGTAAACATGATGTTCAAGGATCAAATCGGGAGAACTATGGAAGTGTATGTGGATGATATGCTGGTAAAGTCTGAGGTGGCGAGTGACCACATCAAGCACCTGATGAAGATGTTTAACATTCTAAGGAGGTTTCGTATGAAATTAAATCCGCAAAAATGTGTGTTCGGCGTGGAGTCGGGCAAGTTTCTTGGGTTCATTGTCAACCACAGGAGAATTGAGGCCAACCCCGCAAAGATCAAGGCATTGATGGATATGAAGTCTCCCACCAATGTGAAACAAGTGCAGAGTTTGACTGGGAGAATCGCCGCGTTAAATCGATTTATTTCCAAGTCGTCCGATAGATGCAAGGAATTTTTCAAGGCGATCAAATTAGCTGGGAAAGACTTTGTATGGACGTCAGAATATGAAGAGGCTTTCAAAAGAATCAAGGAGCAACTGGGAAACCCTCCCATGTTGTCAAAGCCGTTGGATGGGGAATCTCTAATACTGTACCTCGTAGTGTCTGAATATTCGATCAGTGCAGTTCTGGTAAGAGAAGAAGATGGGCAGCAATCACCAGTGTACTACGTGAGCAAGCGGTTACATGACGCTGAAACTCGCTACACAAGCATGGAGAAATTGGTTTATGCCCTGATTCTTGCGTCAAGAAAATTGCGGCCGTATTTTCAAGCCCATAGAGTTGAAGTTCGTACAGCGTACCTGCTTTGACAGGTCCTGCATAAACCAGAGTCATCAGGCAGAATACTGAAATGGGCTGTGGAGTTGGGACAGTTTGATTTGGAATATGTACCTCGAGCAGCGATAAAAGGGCAAGCCTTAGCCGATTTCTTGTTGGAATTTGATTCTGAAATTGATGATAAAGCTTTGGTAATGCTACATCCACCTCATGCTGAGGAGTCTTTAGAGGAGTTTCTGCATCCTTAGTGGATCTTGCATGTGGATGGGGCGGTTAACAATGAAGGAGCAGGTGCGGGTATAGTACTTGTGTCTCCGGAAGGCCACCATCTGATGAGCGCCATTCATTTCAAGTTTTATGCAACCAATAATGATGCGGAGTATGAGGCGCTGATTAATGGCCTGGAAATCACTTTGGAAATGGGGGTGCGAAATTTAATTACAAGAAGTGTCTCAGAGTTGGTAGTGAATCAGGTGAACGGGGGATTTCAAGCGCGAGGCCCGCGAACAGAATTATACTTGAGATGTACACAACGCCTGATTGGAATGTTCAAAGAAGTTAGATTCGAATGTGTTCCGCGGGAGAAGAACAGTAATGCGGATGCTCTGGCAAAAATGGGGTCGCAACAAGAGGCTGTGTTGTTAAGATCCATCCCCCTTGAAATCCAGGAGGTTCCTAGTATCCCAGAGATAGAAACTATGCAAGTGGATGAGGCTCCCAAGGAAACATGGATGATGCCCATTCTAGCTTACATTTACAAGGGAATACTCCCCGAGGATAAGTTTAAAGCTCGCTGACTCCGCTATCAGGCTGCAAGATATGTGATATACGATAAAGTCCTATACAAGAGAGGGTTCAACCAACCTTTGCTTAGGTGTGTTGAAGAAGAAGAAGGAAATTACATCCTAAGAGAAGTACATAAAGGAATCTGTGGCAATCACTCGGGGGGTAGCTCGTTGGCAATGAAAGTTTTGTGCCATGGATATTATTGGCCCACAATAAAAGAAGATGCTACGAATTTTGTCAAGGCATGTGATCGCTGCCAGCGCTTTGCAAATTACTCGTGTATGCCGGTGACACTCTTGACGCCTATGGCAAGCCCGTGGCCGTTCGCCATGTGGGGAATTGATTCTATCGTAGAATTGCCGAAAGCTAAAGGAGACGTCAAGTATGCAGTGGTTGCGGTCGATTACTTTACTAAATGGGCGGAAGCTATGCCACTGGCTACTATCACCGTAAAGAAAATCAGGGATTTTGTTTTCAACTAAATCGTATGTAGGTTTGGAATCCCTTACAAGCTTGTCTCCGACAATGGAAAGCAGTTTGATAGCAAGGAGTTACGACAACTATGTGAGGAGTTGAAAATCAAGGAGGAGTTCGCAGCGGTCTATCATCCTCAAAGCAATGTTAAAACAGAAGCTGTTAACAAAATAATAAAGCATACCCTCAAAACCAAGCTGGAGGAATAAAAAGGGAATTGGCCTGAAGAACTCCCGAAAGTGATGTGGTCATACAACACTATGCCATGATCTACTACGGGAGAAACACCGTTTATGCTGACTTACGGCTACGAAGCTATGGTCCCCGTAGAAGTTGGATCGGGATCACTTCGCAGAGATTGTTACAGGAAAGAAGATGTTGAGGTTAATCAAAGGCTTCATTTAGATCTCTTAGAGGAGACGAGGGAAAATTCTCAGCTAAGGCTAGCGGCGTATCAGCAACGCGCCGCAAGGTATTATAATAAGAAGGTAAAAGGACAATTGCTGAAGGTGGGAGATTTGGTACTTAGGAAAGTGATGCCCAATACAAAGAACCCCCAACATGGGGTGTTTGGAGCTAATTGGGAAGGACCGTACAGAATAAAGTCCATCCTGTGGAAGGGGACTTATCACCTTGAAGATATGGAAGGGAAGCTGGTCCCGCAGCTTGGAATGCGGAACATCTCCGAAAGTATTACCAGTAAGGCACGGCTTTGGCCCCTTACATATTTCTTGTATTATTTTGGGTTATACCCGGATTATAGGCTAGAATTAAATAAATTCCTCCTAGCCTAGGGGGGTAGTGCATGTACTACTTACCTTGGAACTAGTTGAAGGGTCATTTTTTTAGAAATAATTTCCCTACAGAGCATAGTAGCCGTGGGACTGGTGCACTTTTGACACCAGAGCGCATTATAAATAAAATTTTGAAATTTTCCAAAAAGATATTTACTTGGTTTGCTTGGTTGCATGACGCATCCTAAACATAGGGCGCGCCCTAAGTGAGAGCTTTATACGAATAATAACTGAAGTAGTGGTTGTCAAAAGGAACAATGAAACTCAAGTAAAATGGAACTAGGAAGTGTACTATTTTCAAGGACGCGCCCAAGTTATCTTGGTTGATGCTCCTTTAGACTGAATGTTACTGTAATTTTGATAAAACATAATTGAAAAAAAAAAGTCCTTGCTAAGGACGCGTCCTGCTTGAAGGATGATGTATTTTTGGATCGAAGGTGAGGCGCGTCAAAACTATAAGACGCGCCCAATTGAGCCTTGTGCCTTGATTAAATACGCAAGTATAATATGGTGCTATGCTCATATGTTTTTGTAAACAAAAATATTCATTAAATAGATAAAAGACGCGTCCAGTCAAGGAGGACGCGCCCAGGACAGTTACTTGCTTAACTTGTGATAGTCAAAATAGACGCGTCCTAAGAGTAGGACGCGCCCATGTGAATGGCAAAATAGAATACTTAAGTAAAATATGCATGGATAAGGCAAAGAAGTTTTATAAGAAGTACAAGCGAATGAAGTTCAAAAATAGACACTACAATTTGCAAGGCTTCAAGGGGCCCGCACCCTTAAAATAGTTCAAGTACATGAAAAACATAGGACGAGAGGCGTGTCCTGAGGCTTGTCTTGGTCGTCCGCAGGGGGAGGATGAGTCTGAAGTGGAGCAGGATCAGGGGACGCGTCCTCTTCCTCTAAGCCCAGAAAAATCCTTTTGTTCTTGATGGAGTCTGCGGCCATGACCTGAAATCATTTACCCATATCTGGGTATCTGCATCAAACTTTGAAAATGTATACTCTGGGTCGTTGGCAATGAACCCAGAGCACCATTCTTCAAACCCAACCTGAAAGCCGTGTTGATAAACTAGCTTCTTCTCCTATGTCCATCCATGCAGCCTATCATCATTTAGGGTGTCAAGCTCCAGCTGCATAGTGGAATTCAGCGCAATGACACTGTCCATTTGCTTTTCTATTGAGGAGACGTTGCCTTCCAACACAACTTTTTCTGTTTCTAGACACGTCCTCTCCCCCTCCAGACGTTTGATCTCGGCATCGTTTTCTGCAAGAAGCAGGGTAATATATCTCTCCAGAGATTTAACTTTATCTTCGGCCTGGCTCTTTGCAGTGTCTGTAGCAGCAAGACACGCCCTAAGCCTGGCGGCCATATTAGCACTCTGCCTGGCATGTAGGTGAAGCTCAGCTGTAGCCCTCACCATGGCCTCCTCTGTTTGCTGCTCTGTTCTAAAAGTCCAACCTCTGACTTCATCCTCTGTGAAATCCCCAACAGAGGACGCGCCCAGGTATCTGAGAACGAAAGACTGGTCATCAGGAACTACCTTTTGACGCTTCGAGGGCACGTCATCCACCTTCTCGGGAATGTCAAACACGGTAGTGTCGATTATCTTTGGTGGAGGAGAAGGAGTTGCAACAGGAGGTGGGGTTTTTGCCTTTGGATCAACCTTTGTAGGGGGCAGTTTTTTGTCCCTTAGCTTTTTGGAGGCCCCAATTGCGAATCCTTTGGGAAGAGAGGCCATATTTGCGATATAAACATGAAAAGTGATTAGTTATGAATAAGAAGGCGCGTCCTGAAAGTAAGACGCGTCCATATTATGATGCTACATGCATGAAAAGATGGCAATCAAAATAAGTAAGTGTGTAAAGATATAACAAGGTAAGTGAAAGACATGAGTAATGCATATGTGTGTCATGCAAAGAATGACGCGCCCTATACATATAGCGCGCCCTGCCTAGGGACATATTGGTTATGACAGATTATGGAAAAACATAAGCCGTGGGAATATAAAATAAGCAGGACGCGCCCTTAGCAGATGTATGTGCGTGAAATATTTTTGATTTTTATGAAGGTTGACATTTTTCGAATGGGGAGCTAATGTTTGTAGCTGTGGACGCGTCCAAAACTTATGACGCGTCCTCCTTCACTTAAACTTACCTTGTTCTAAGTCGAATTGCTTACTAATATCGATTTCGATCACCTCCGCAGCACTAAGGCCCCTGGTTTTTTCTAAGGTTGTAAGAACGGGTTTGCCGTTGTGAAATTTACGAAACTTGCAGATAGAGCCAACCCGGGAAGACAACGCGCCCACCAGCTTAAGGTTGTCTTCTGTAATCATGTCCTTGATGTTAAAATGCTTCTCTACATACTGGAGAACCTTGTCTGCCCTCTTTTTCCTTTTCCCTGATAGTTCCTTCTGGACTCTTTTGTCTAGAGATAAAGGATAGTAAGAATTTGTTAAAGGAAAAGGGAGGACGCGCCATATCACGAGGACGCGTCCAGTGTATGAAATCATGTTTTGCGAGTCACTTACTTGGTTCTAGGTTGAAACAAACACGGGATCTCTTGACGTCATAGATATAGAAGAAGGGTTCTTTCCAATCCCTTTCATGGATGATCTTGCCCTCATTAAATCCCTTATTGTTCAGCCACTTGTTGACAACGAAGAAGTGACAACCAGGAATTGATTTTCTTATGTTGAAAAAGAAGCTGAATTCCTTCATAGAGGGTGCGCCCAACCTGAGGTTGTGATACATCATGTACAAAGCCCAAGCCAGTTTGTATGAGTTTGGAGACAATTGGATCGGAGCGACGGCATACCACTTCAGGATCTTCTTAATGTATGGGTGCAAGGGCGCGCCTGTTAGGGCGAAAACACGCGCTAATATTCACGCAAGTATACGCGTTCGCAAGTAATATAGAATATTTTCTAGTTCGTTCCCTCAGAGACTCAGACTAAATTATTGTCTAATTAAACTCACTCACCAATGTATGATTACTTCTCAATGTTAAGACACTAACACTTAAAATTGTTGATTAAATATTAACTATAATTAACTACTTACTTAATCACTTAACTAACACTTCAATTTATCAATAATAAAACACTCATGAGATCACAACTTCATTATTACTTCCTTCTATAGCCATTGTTATTACCTTTAGCACGTGACATTGATGATATTAATCGAATAACACGAAACTGATAAAAGCCAACTTTCATTGTACTAATACCATTCTACCAAGCATCCACAATTAAGATAGAAGTTGAATAGTCATCAATTATGTTGAGTTCCTATATGTCTACAGAAATTGACAACACAACGATTTAAGCACAAGTTATTCCTTTTGATTACATAGGGCAAATAAAACTGTTAGAGTTACCCACTAATCATGCACAACGTATATGAACCTATGCTAGCATGGCAAGTTCTAAATCTCAAGATCCACCATCGCTTCACAAGAGATTAACACCATATCTTATATGTTCGCGACGCACATAAGACGAATACGCACAACCAATACTAGATATCATGCAATCATCACACACTAAAGTATTAAACGATTAAATAAAGAATTCCATAATAAATCCGTTGCAACCCCATGATCACGATTAGCCCATAATAGAACTTATCGTCATCATGGGTTCATATGAAATCATGATAAACAAACACAAGAAAATAATAACTAAACTAATTATATTAAAACAGAGTACGTCACAAGAGTAAATAAGTTCAAAGCAAGAAAACTAGCATCCAACATTACAACGAAACAAGAATCACAAGAAGATATGCTTCCTCTTCGTTGCGGTGTGCTAAATCGGTCTTCTTCCTTATCTCCTTCGCTTCTTGCGTAAAAACACAATCTTCTTTTTTATCCCCCCTTGTGAAAACGTCTCAAATCTACTTATATAATAGTCCCATAAAACTCAGATTACATAGAAGTGGAAACCAAACAGAAGTAGAAGTCCTAAAATAATTTGTCTTTTTTCCCGACCCTGCGCGGCCGCTCAGCATAGCTGAGCGGGCGCTCAGCTTGCTGCGCGGCCGCTCAGCAATGCTGAGCGGGCGCTCAGACCTCTACTGGAAAAAATCTGATTTTTCTCCGTTTCTTCGCCGTAATCTGCCCGTTTCTTTCCTCTCGCAATGGTGAACACATGCCAAGGCTTATTCTTGATGATTCCTCCCCCGAAATGCAACTAAAACCCTGAAATGCATAAACACTAGAAAAACGCATCAAATACACAAAATACTTGATTTCAAGATACCAATTTAAGCCATTTTAAGACATTCTAAGTGGTATAAAATGCCACTTATCACACCCCCAAACTTAAATCGATGCTTGCCCTCAAGCGTCACAGAATCAAAAACAAATGAAAACATGCATGAATGCAATCTATATGAAAATGCAGTGATCCCCCTTACTACAATTAACCAACCAAATTGCCACATCTCAATGAATGCAGTTAGACAACTAAAGATCAATAAACTCATGCAAACGGACATACAGCCAGAAACGTGGTGTGTGCAAATGCTTAACAGATATGCTTCGGAACTAGACTAATTACTATGACTAGACTATCCTCAAGGCAATCCTACGATTATACAAAGAATAAAAAATTCTAGGTATAAAGTGATATACAACACTACAAGAACTCTGGAGCTTATTACGGAATCGTGCTTTTTATTTACAACTCAAACGCTTATTTGACCGTGCAATGAGTGAGGTCCACAAAAGACTTATACAATGTTATCCATATAACGAGCGTTAGGTTAGCGGATCCCAGACTCTAAAAGCCTTAGGTCACTAGGCACAAAGTCCCCTAAGAACTTAATAACTCGAATACCAAAGAGCACACTCTTGATCAATTATGCATAAACTAATTTTTTTTTTAATAACTTCTGAGCAAGTGCATTTCGCTCCATCTTGCTCAACCCTAGACTACCCGCACCATATGCGAGCCGGCTACTAGCCATTTGACGCCTAGCCACAACTAGCAACAACTTCCATATTTTTTTCTCCAATTTTTTTTTTCTTTTTCATGCCTTTATCACTAAGAACCTATAATCGAATTCTAAGCATAATAAGTAGATTGACCTTGAAAACAACCAAATCATAACAACAATCTAGCCCTTACGCATTCTCTAAGACTTAGTGGACTTACAATTGTTTCTAGCATGCATATCAACCTACACGACTTAATATCACTTTAATGCTATCACTACAGCTCGCATCAATATCATAATTCAGTCGATAAATCATTACAAAAGGGATCATGGTAAATGCATGAGCTACATGACATTCATAATAAAAAAAAACTATATGGCATAAATTATGCAACTATATGAACTAAACTATCATGAATATGCAACTATATGACACACACACAATATTCCTTAACTACCACCCCCAAACTAAAAATCTTCACTGTCCTCAGTGAAAGTAGTAGAAAGGAACACAGGGTATACCTACTCGGAGTCATCATCATCATCACCCTCAGTGGGTGGAGTATCAGGCGGCGGGTATGCAGAGTCCTCACCAAAAACTGGCCACTGGATATCAGCTCTAAGGCCTCGAAAAGCAGTCCCTAACGCAAGGGTGAGCTCCTGAGCAAACCTGCTCTGCGTCTCATATATGGCATCCATCCGCCGTGAAAGCCTCCTATACTGGCCATCAACCATCCCAGCACCCTCCTGAGCTCTCGAAGAACCAGCCTCATCACGCCCTGGCCTAGCCATAGTAGCACCTCGTGCTGGACGCCCTCCTGGAAGACGATAACCCAGCCCATGCTCCTCAGGCTCACCACCGGTCCACTCCTGCATCCCATTCAGAGTGCCAGAATCAATCGGAGCTGCTGGCAACTGCAACTGCTCATGAGCCGGCCAGTTCACTCCCACTCCTCGGCATAGCTTCGTAACCGTAGATGCATAAGGGATGTTCATATGCTTCGCTCCCCTCAAAAACTTCAGAATTCCTTGGTAGATAAACTCACCAAGGTCCACATAGTATTCCTCATTCAGAATTCCCCACAACAACTGTGCTCTCTCAACTGTGACCTCGTGTGCATGCGAAGAAGGCAAAATATTAGCACAAATAAATGCATTCCATGCACGGGCATACCTGTTCATGGCGATCGCCGGAAAGTGACGATACTCATTAGTGCCGGTCCTGAAGGTCCAAACTGTGCTCGGTCGACAGAGAGTCGCACAAATCAAATCCAAGTCAAAATCCTCAGCAGTCTTTTCATTCCAGTTCTCCTCCTCGGGCTTCCTCTCTCGCTGTCCAATCACACGGCGAATCGACGCAGGATGATAATCAACCGTCAGCCCACGGACCACAGAAAACCCATTCTTTTCGACCTTCGCGTTCTCGTAGAACTCGCGAACAACGCTCATCGGTACCGCTTCGGGTGACTCACAAAAAGCTATCCACCCCTTCTCTGCAATCATGGGCAGCAACTCACCATCCCTCCCCGATGGTAAAAACCCCCTCTCCTTCAGAATCGGCTTCCCCAACAGCCTAGTGTACTCCTCCTCCGCGGCTCTGTCAGTTAACCGAGGCCTTGCAGCAGTACCCCTCGATGAATCAGCAGTAGGAACTGTGCTGCTGCTGTCAATAGTGCGTGCTCTCTTGGGTGCCATTGATTCGTGAATAAAAGTGTGTAAGAACTGATTTTTGATGTTTGTGAGAGGGTTTAAGTGTAGGAAGTTTTGTGGGAGATATGTAGGTTAGGTGTATGTATATATAGGGTGTGGATTAGATTAGGGTTTGGGAATTAAGGGGTAAAATGATGGGGTAGTGGGAACAAATCGTGGGTTTATGGGCTAAAACTGTTTTTGTGTTTTTTTTTTCTGAACTGTAAAAAAAAATTCTGGTACTCGACCCCTGAGCGGTCGCTCAGGAAAACTGAGCGGGCGCTCAGCTTGCTGCGCGGTCGCTCAGCAAAGCTGAGCGAGCACTCAGGGGGTCACTGGAATTTTTTTTTTCAGCCCCTGCTTTCTGATTTTTTTGTGTTTTTGGATAGGTTATTAACTTCTAAGGGTTCCTGTAACAACAATTCATGGGTTGCCTCCCACACAGCACTTCTTTTTCGTCATTAGCTTGACATTTCGTACCCTTCTCAAGTAGTCAACAAAATGGCACTAACCACTTCTCGGTTTGCCATGTCGCCATAGTAGTGCTTCAACCGCTGACCGTTAACCTTGAATGCTTGGTCCGGATCATTCTCAAAAATTTCCACCGCTCCATGTGGAAACACAGTTTTGACAATAAAAGGTCCAGACCACCTTGATTTCAACTTCCCAGGAAAAAGTCGGAGCCGAGAGTTGAATAAAAGAACTTGTTGCCCTGGCACAAATAACTTAGGATGTAGCTTCCTATCGTACCACCTCTTCACCTTTTCCTTATACATTTTGTTATTCTCGTATGCTTGAAGTCGAAATTCATCAAGTTCATTAAGCTGAAGCATTCTTTTCTTACCAGCTGCATCTAAATCCAGGTTCAACTTCTTCAATGCCCAGTAGGCCTTATGCTCAAGCTCTGCAGGTAGATGACATCCCTTTCCGTACACCAACTGAAACGGTGACATCCCAAGTGGAGTTTTGTATGCTGTTCTGTAAGCCCAAACAGCTTCATCGAGCTTTAAAGACCAATCCTTCCTTGACGGACAAACAACCTTCTCTAGAATGCACTTTATCTCTCTGTTAGACACTTCCGCTTGACCATTTGTTTGCGGATGATAGGCAGTAGCTACTCGATGATTCACATTATAACGCTGCATCATAGAAGTGAACTTACGGTTGTAAAAATGCGATCCTTCATCACTTATGATTACCCGAGGTGTTCCAAACCTTGTGAAAATTTGCTTATGAAGAAAATTTAGCACTGCCTTTGCATCATTTGTCGGTAAAGCTTTAACTTCGACCCATTTTGAGACATAATCGACTGCCAGCAAGATGTACTGATTATTGCAAGACGAGATAAAAGGCCCCATGAAATCGATTCCCCACACATCAAAGACCTCGACTTCAAGAATCACATTTAATGGCATCTCATCCTTCCTTGACAAATTTCCCACTCTTTGGCAACGATCACACCTTAAAACAAACTGATGAGCATCCTTGAACAAAGTAGGCCAGAAAAAACCTGCTTGCAGAATACGAGCTGCCGTCTTCTCACCACCATAGTGTCCACCATAAACCGTGGAATGGCAGTCTCGTAATATCCCCTCCGTCTCACAGAACGGGATACATCTCCTGATGATCTGGTCAGCTCCCTGTCTAAACAAATATGGTTCATCCCACATATACCACTTCACCTCATGCAGAAACTTCTTCTTTTGAGCGGATGTCAAATTAGGAGGCATTATATTGCTGACGAGATAGTTTACAATATCTGCAAACCATGGTTCTTCCTCCTGCATTGCAAACAACTGCTCATCTGGAAAAGATTCATTGATTAACGTCCTATCCTGTGAAGTAGAATCGGGATTCTCCAATCTAGAGAGATGGTCAGCTACTTGATTCTCAGTACCTTTTCTATCTTTGATCTCTAACTCAAATTCCTGAAGTAAAAGCACCCAACGAATGAGTCTCGGCTTCGAATCCTTCTTGGAAACTAGATAGCGAATAGCTGCATGATCAGTGAATACTGTTACTTTCGTACCAAGTAGATACGATCGAAATTTCTCAAAACCAAAGATTATAGCCAAAAGCTCCTTCTCAGTAGTGGTGTAGTTCAATTGGGCACCATTTAAAGTCTTACTCGCATAGTAGACCACATGGAAGAGGTTTTTCTTGCGCTGTCCCAGAACTGCACCTACCACATAATCACTCGCATCACACATCATCTCAAACGGTTCTGTCCAATCTGGTGCTGTAATAACTGGTGCAGTGATCAAACTCTTCTTGAGAGTCTCGAATGCTGCCAAACATTCATCATCAAATTTGAAAGGCACATCTTTCTCAAGCAGATTGTACAACGGCTTAGATATCTTTGAAAAGTCCTTGATGAATCGCCGATAAAAACCCGCATGACCAAGAAAACTACGGATTCCTTTCACAGAATTAGGTGGGGGAAGATTTTCAATGACTCCCACCTTGGCCTTGTCCACCTCCAGACCCTTGCTAGAGACCTTATGCCCAAGGATAATGCCTTCACGCACCATAAAATGACATTTCTCCCAATTGAGCACCAAATTAGTTTATACGCATCTTTTGAGTATGGCGCGCAGATTATTCAAACATTCATCATATGAGTGTCCAAAGACGGAGAAGTCATCCATGAACACTTCGACGTTATTTCCAATCATGTCAGAGAATATAGCCATCATACATCTTTGAAAAGTGGCCGTGGCACCACATAACCCAAACGAAACTCTGCGAAAAGCAAACGTGCCAAATGGACAAGTGAAAGTAGTCTTTTCCTGATCCTCTGGTGCAATACAAATCTGATTATACCCGGAATAACCATCCAGAAGACAAAAATACTCATGACCCGCCAATCTGTCAAGCATCTGATCAATAAATGGAAGAGGGAAGTGATCCTTCCTTGTGGCTTTGTTCAATTTTCTATAATCCATGCATACTCTCCATCCTGTAACTGTTCGAGTAGGGATGAGCTCATTCTTTTCATTTGCGACCACAGTGATACCTCCTTTCATAGGTACACATTGTACGGGGCTCACCCACGAGCTGTCAGAAATAGGATAAATGATGCCTGCATCCAGCCATTTCAGAATTTCTTTCTTCACCACTTCCTTCATGATGGGATTCAGTCTTCGCTGCTGTTCCACAGTTGGCTTACTACCTTCCTTTAGCAGAATTTTATGCATACAATATGAAGGACTTATCCCCTTGATGTCTGCTATGGTCCATCCTATAGCCGATTTGAATTCTCTCAAAATCCTTAAGAGCTTGTCTTCCTCACTACCTGAAAGGTCAGATGAAATAATAACAGGTAACGTAGATGAATCACCTAAAAAAGCATACCTCAAGTGTTCAGGTAATGGCTTGAGCTCCAAGGTAGGTGCTTCCTCTATTGATGGTTTGAGCTTCCCTTCAGCATTCTTAAGGTCAGAAGTACCAAGAGATTCAAATGGTATGTCCAGCTTTCGCTTCCAGGGAGAAGCGCTAAGATATTGTAATTGCTCGTTGCCATCTTCATCATCGCTGTCAAAATCCCCCACTAAGGCCTTTTCCAATGCATCTGACATTAGCATACGATCGAGTTCCGAAGTAACCGCAGAATCAATCACATCCAATTTTAAGCACTCCTCATCTTCTGTAGGGAATTTCATTGCCTTGAATACGTTGAAGGTCACATCCTGATCTTGGACCTGCATAGTAAGTTCACCTTTTTGCACATCTATCAAGGTACGACCAGTAGCCAAGAAAGGCCTTCCCAAGATTATGGGAATCTTCTTATCTTCCTCAAAATCCAGAATAACAAAATCTGCAGGAAAGAAGAGCTTATCCACCTTGACGAGCACATCCTCAACTATGCCCCTTGGGTAAGTAATGGAACGGTCATCCAATTGTAGCGACATGTATGTGGGTTTTGGATCAGGAAGATCCAGCTTTTTAAAGATCGACAACGGCATCAGATTAATGCCTGCTCCCAAATCACAAAGTCACTTGTCAAAAGTCAGATTGCCAATGGTGCAAGGAATGGTGAAGCTTCCTGGATCTTTCAATTTTGGTGGTAACTTTTGCTGCAGAACAGCGCTGCATTCTTCCGTGAGAGCAACGGTTTCAAGGTCATCCAGTTTCACCTTCCTTGAAAGAATAGTCTTCATAAACTTCGCATAACTAGGCATTTGTTCCAGAGCCTCAGCGAAAGGTATATTGATGTGAAGTTTCTTGAACACCTCCAGAAACTTCCCGAACTGTCTATCCAGCTTTTGTTGCTGCAATCTCTTAGGAAAAGGTGGTGGAGGATAGAGCTGTTTCTCCCCTGTATTAGCCTCAGGCAGAGTGTGTTCAACAGTAGTCTTCCTTGGTTCCGCCACTTTCTCCTTTTGCTTAGATTCTTCATCTCTAATTTTAGCGTCTACTTCTTTTGCCTTTTCAGCATCAGCCACTTTTCCAGACCTTAAGGTAATAGCCTTGACTTGCTCTTTAGCTTCCTTCCTGCCTGGTACTTCCGTGTCACTGGGAAGAGTGCCAGGTTGACGATTGAGCACTGTATTGGCTAATTGACCGATTTGATTTTCCAAGGTCTTGATAGAAACCGCCTGACTCTTGCACAACAGCTTAAGTTCCTCAAAATCAGCACTAGTAGGTGCAGCTGTACTTCCCTGTTGAGGATATGATTTCCTTGTAGCATACTGCTGTGGTTGCTGGAATCCAGGTGGGTTAAACTGTTTACTCACTTCTTGCTGATATGGTGGCTGAATAGCATTCTGATTATTCCCCCAGCTGAAATTTGGATGATTTCTATTGTTAGGATGATAGGTCGCTGGCACAGGCTGCTGTTGTCGCTGATAATTATTCACATACTGAACAGATTCGTTGACAAGAGAACACTGATCCGTAGCATGAGAACCTGCACAAAGCTCACAAACCATAGCTATTTGATTAACTCCATATGTAGCCAGAGAATCAACCTTCATTGATAGCGCTTGGAGCTGGGCTGCAATAGCGGTGGCTGCATCAACTTCCAGAATACCTGCTACCTTGCCTGACGTCATCCTCTGAGTTGGGTTTTGATGCTCATTTGCAGCCATCGTCTCTATAAGATTATACGCCTCAGTATAGCTTTTAGCCCATAAGGCGCCTCCAGCTGCTGCATCGAGCATGGGCCGAGATTGGGCCCCCAAACTATTATAGAAACCAGTGATCACCATCCAATCCGGCATTCCATGATGTGGACATTTTCTCAACATTTCCTTGTAGCGTTCCCAAGCCTCGCACATAGATTCTGTAGGTTGCTGCGCAAACTGAGTAAGAGAACTCCTCATAGCAGCAGTCTTTGCCATCGGATAAAACTTCACCAGAAACTTTTGCGCAAGATCTTGCCACGTAGTGATGGACTCAGCTGGTTCAGAATGTAACCAGTCTTTAGCCTTGTCCCTCAGTGAGAATGGGAAAAGCCTCAACTTGATAGCCTCATCAGTCACGCCATTATACTTAAAAGTGCTGCAGATCTCGACAAAATTCCTTATGTGCATGTTGGGGTCTTCAGTTGCCGCTCCTCCAAAAGAAACAGAATTCTGCACCATCTGAATAGTGCCCGGCTTGATTTCAAAGGTGTTAGCTTGAATAGCCGGATGAAGGATGCTTGACTGAATTTCATCAATTTTAGGCCGAGAAAAATCCATAAGAGCTGGTTCAGCTTGAACAATACGATCTCCCATGTTTACTGGTTCTTTCTGCTCAGTTCCTGAATCCGAATCCTCAAAATCTAACTTCTCCGAAATATCAAGAACTTCATCTGTCTCCTCAGCTATATCTAAAGTCCTCTTGCGAGCACGAGAACGAGTTTGCATAAACGCTTGCTAAAGTACCTGAAACACAACCGGAAAAAATAAGTAACTACTACGTCCTAATCACTGAGTCCTAATGACCAACGATGGTAAGTACATAAACTAAACAAATACGCCGAGTCCCCGGCAGCGGCGCCAAAAACTTGTTAGGGCGAAAACACGCGCTAATATTCACGCAAGTATACACGTTCGCAAGTAATATAGAATATTTTCTAGTTCGTTCCCTCAGAGACTCAGACTAAATTATTGTCTAATTAAACTCACTCACCAATGTATGATTACTTCTCAATGTTAAGACTAACACTTAAAATTGTTGATTAAATATTAACTATAATTAACTACTTAATTAATCACTTAACTAACACTTCAATTTATCAATAATAAAACACTCATGAGATCACAACTTCATTATTACTTCCTTTTATAGCCATTGTTATTACCTTTAGCACGTGACATTGATGATATTAATCGAATAACACGAAACTGATAAACGCCAACTTTCATTGTACTAATACCATTCTACCAAGCATCCACAATTAAGATAGAAGTTGAATAGTCATCAATTATGTTGAGTTCCTATATGTCTACAGAAATTGACAACACAACGATTTAAGCACAAGTTATTCCTTTTGATTACATAGGGCAAATAAAACTGTTAGAGTTACCCACTAATCATGCACAACGTACATGAACCTATGCTAGCATGGCAAGTTTTAAATCTCAAGATCCACCGTCGCTTCACAAGAGATTAACACCCTATCTTATATGTTCGCGACGCACATAAGACGAATACGCACAACCAATACTAGATATCATGCAATCATCACACACTAAAGTATTAAACGATTAACTGAAGAATTCTATAATAAATCCGTTGCAACCCCATGATCACGATTAGCCCATAATAGAACTTATCGTCATCATGGGTTCATATGAAATCATGATAAACAAACACAAGAAAATAATAACTAAACTAATTATATTAAAATAGAGTACGTCACAAGAGTAAATAAGTTCAAAGCAAGAAAACTAGCATCCAACGTTACAACGAAACAAGAATCACAAGAAGATATGCTTCCTCTTCGTTGCGGTGTGCTAAATCGGTCTTCTTCCTTATCTCCTTCGCTTCTTGCGTAAAAACACAATCTTCTTTTTTATCCCCCTTGTGAAAACGTCTCAAATCTACTTATATAATAGTCCCATAAAACTCAGATTACATAGACGTGGAAACCAAACAGAAGTAGAAGTCCTAAAATAATTTGTCTTTTTTCCCGACCCTGCACGGCCGCTCAGCATAGCTGAGCGGGCGCTCAGACCTCTACTGGAAAAAATCTGATTTTTCTCCGTTTCTTCGCCGTAATCTGCCCGTTTCTTTCCTCTCGCAATGGTGAACACATGCCAAGGCTTATTCTTGATGATTCCTCCCCCGAAATGCAACTAAAACCCTGAAATGCATAAACACTAGAAAAAACGCATCAAATACACAAAATACTTGATTTCAAGACACCAATTTAAGCCATTTTAAGACGTTCTAAGTGGTATAAAATGCCACTTATCAGCGCCCACGCCTAGAGAAATCAATTTTGGTGTAAGCACCATTCTGGGGATCCTTTGATTCCCAATGTTAAAAATATGTGGCCTCATGGTTCGAAGAGGGCGCGCCCAGATTCCCTCCATGTCATAGTCTTTCATGTGCCACTGGATCTCCAAGTCGGTTGCAGTTGAGTCCAGGGCTATGCAGGCCAATTTACCCTCTTTTTTCCTTCTGGCATTCTTTTCTGCCTCAGAAAGGGTACCGAGCGTCGCCCAGTCACAATCTACTTCTACATCTGAAGGTTCCCAATGCTCTAGGGGAGAATCAGACTTCTGAGGAGATACGGGGTATGTCTCAGGGTCAGGAACCCTCCTTTCGAACTCACTTACGTTGTGCGAGGACGCGTCCACAGAAGGAGGCGCGTCCTGAGAATCTGACGCGTCTTGTGTGCTTGACGCATCCATATCAGAAGCAGCCTTTCCTTGAGGTTTTTGGCTTGTAGTAGGTATAATTTCGTCGTCCGTCCAATCTTCGATGGCGGCCCTTGAATGGAGAACTGGAGTTCTTTGCCTTTTGACTCCCTTCTTTTTCATTCTAGAACTTATAGGGGCATGGTCCATAGAATCGGAGCTAGAGTTAGACATTATAGAAGTCTTTGAGTTGAGAGATTCGAAGACGCGTCTTTCTGCTCTAAGGAAGGAACTCGTCCTGTGAATTTCGGGAAAGTCGGGTTTGAAAGAGATCAGGTGCGGGGAGTAGATTCCAAGGCGTTTGTTGAGGAATTTAAACGGATGAAATGGTGAGAAAGAAGACGCGTCCTCCAGCTGCAAAAGAATGAATAAACATTTGAGGACGCGTCCATATATAAAAAAAAGAAGAGAAAGGAAAAAGAAAGGGAAGGAAAGAAAAAAAGAAGGGAGGATACTGGAAATATGGAAGGACGCGTCCTAGAAATCTACCGCAAGGGGTGTAGTATAAAGACGCGTCCTAGGATGCCTCTGGCCTTATGTTACACTTGCTTGGAGCAGTTTAACGTGTCTTAAATAATAAGATATAAGACGCGCCCTGATGGGAGGACGCGTCAGTTATGGTTGCAACGTAATGGAATCTTAATCGATTATAGTCGATTTTGGGCAAAATTATCTAAAAAAAAACTAGAAACATATGACTACAAGATTGAAGAAGCAAAGTATGATACAATTATAGATATATACGCATATTCATACAAGGAGAATTAAGAACAGTGCATGGAAACTCGAAGCAGATGAATGGGTTTTTGCTCATTAAACTCGATTTCCTCAATCAAATAAGGAAGTAAAAGAAGATTTGTGTACCTTTTGAGTTGAGGAGTTGATTGAGCAAAAGAAATCAAGTAATGGGCGGTTAAATCGTCGGGAATTTGAACCAAAAGCTTGAGAACGGCGGCAATGGTGGTTTCCGGAGAGGAAAGGAGTAAGGTGCAATTGTGGGATGGAAAAAGATATTTATAAAGGATAGTCGGCTTACGTGGGCGACAGCTGTACACCACGGATATAGAGTGAATGCAAGGCGCGTCCTCTGCCAATGACGCGTCCTTTAAGCCAAATTTCGTTTTTTTTGGTTTTATGGAAAGAAATTTCAATTTTGTTTTCAACTGCAAATGGAATTTGGGGGGTAGTTGTTATACCCAAAATTTGGCTTAGGATTGACTCGGGTCAAACGCGGGCTAATTATAGTCAAACTCGGTGTTACATTATAAAGGACTAAGACACGTCCAGCGACAGAGGACGCGCCTGTTTGAGAAGGGATGTGTTACGAAGCGAAAAGAGTGCATGGTCAAGGAAGGACGCGCCCAGGCTACATGGACGCGTCAATGTTATGAAAGGTCTTGACAAATGAAATCTTGTGGCAATGGATGCCTACAGCGCCAACTTTAACCACGACGTGTAATAGAAAGTAAAATGCTGTGTATGATGGTTTTGAGGAGATGGTGCAAGTCTATTGAGGGTGATGACGCGCCTTAAGTTCTAGGACGCATCCTGTATTTGCTCTATGTGTTCTTAGTGGTGACTTAAGGACAAAGCTTGCCTGGAGAGGAGTAATGGAGATTATTTTTACTAATGTATTTGTTGTAGGTACTCTTTGAAGAATTCCCTCCTTGAGACGGTCAAGGAGGGGGATGTCCGTGAAAAGCTAGAAGGCCTCCAGGGGTATGCCTGATGATTGAAGACCTCCTCATGTATTCAACGGGTGTCCTCGTTAGGGATGCGGGGTTAACTTTGGTGTGTGCTTTGGAAACTCTGTTCTTGTATTCAACGGGTGTCCTCGTTGGAGAACTTTGGAGTCATCCTGCACTTTGCACCCAAGAGCTTGGGATCACTTGTCCTGCTATCTGGTAGGTTATCCTCATTCGGGGGACAGGGACGCGTCTGGCACTTGGGTGAACCGTGGCTATACCTGCGTTCGTAAATCAAGGGAGATAGCTGTAGCGGAGTGTTATCATTATGCAGGGAGATGCACTATCTGTGAAGTCCTACGATTACGGACGAGCCTTGGGCCTTCGCGTTTGGGCCCCATAGTTGGATATTCCTAAAGCTAGCGGAAGACAAAATATTGGATGAGCTTCTACTGGGCTTAGGAGTAAGAAGTTTAAACTCATCAGACTTCTTGTTCTGCGAGAACTACGTCAGGCTTGATCCCTATATAAAGGGTACGTTGGCACATTGAGAGGGTAAGAACTTGAGAGCTGATAAGAGAGCCACCACTTACTCTGATCAATCTCAGCCTAAAACAACCACAATCAACCACACACCGCTTAAGTTTCCGGCAAAGAACCACCGTCACGGATCTTAGTTCCGACGAGAAACCTCAATCTTTGTTGTTACCAAATTCCTCCGTCAACACTAAGTTAAAAAATAAATAATATACTAAAAATAATTAGATGATTTGTTTTCTGATCGTTTAACATACTGAATTTAAAAATTCTTGAAACTAAAAACGAAATCAAAAACATTTCAAATAATCCAAACTGCACCAACATCCCTCTAACATAAACTGAGATTGAAGAAACGGCATCCCAGCTATCTACATGTCGAATATCAATTATAAACATGTTGAAGACACCACAACTATCTACATGCCGGATATCAGCTATAGACATGCCGAAAATGTAAACTCTCAAAGGTTGAACAATCTTTAATTGTGAAATGTGAGTTCTTGCAATAATTATCACTGTACCGGATTCGATGAAGGCTTTGCAGATCACTAAAAATATTAACAAAATTGTTATTAACACATTCATCGTAAACTAAACTCAATCATAACTGAACAAAAATATTATAAAACGCTCCAAAAATAGAGACAAAACACATATTTCAACAAGAGAGACACAAAAACGCCAACAAATTTGAGTTTTTGAAAGGAAATTAATAAGAAAGAAAAGAAAATGAAAGGGTTAGGGATTTTTTACTAGGAAAATCAATAAAAACTCCTCGATTACTTGAAAATGACAAACTCTAATCCTAAGTTCCTAACATCGGAGTTGAGGAAGGAGGCTGCTTAATCAAGAGTTACTCTTAATTTTGTATATTATAATTACTAGCATAAATCTCGTGCATCGCACGGGTTTACATTAATATTTTAAATTTTTATTTATCAAGTTATATTATATTTTAAAATATTTATATAAATATATAATGATTATAAATTTATGATAAAAATAATAGAATAACATGTGGTCGTAATTTAGTAGAATAAATAGACTATTTCTAGTAGTTTAACAATTTAGTAGTTTAACAGATATGAAACACTATTATATATATATATATTTTAATAATAGGATAAGTTGTATTCATAGTTTAGTATGATAAGTATACTATATTTAGTAGTTTAATAATTTAGTAGTTTATTAGATATATAACACTATTTATCTATTTTTGTAATAATCAAAATTAGGGAATTATCGTTGAACCAAACCGTTGAACCAAATTATCTCTATTCCGGCTATTATAATATAGTATATATAGTATAGATATAATTTTGTGTAATTAGATTTAATTTTTATCGGACCGAATGAATAATTTCTTTTTATATAATGTACATCCACTTAATTTATACTATATTATAATAAACAAAATATTAAAAGTTTGGTAGTCGATCGATCGGTATTTGCTGAAATTACGTTTTACTCTTACCTATTTATTTTAATTCTAATTGGTGTTGGTCAATCAATTCTAATTTGAATTGATATTAAAGTTAGCTTCCTCCATCAATTTAAATTCTATTTTATATTGAACTCTATATCACTATATTTGATATTAAAGTCAACTTCTTCTACCAATTTAAATTAATTTCTTCTACCAATTTAAATTCTATTATATCGAGTTCTATATTATTCTAATTGATATTTCTAGCTAAAATAAATTTAAGCAAACTAAATATAATGAATTGGCTTTGGTTGATATAATGGGTCTCGGGTTAAAACGAAATAATAAATACTACTGATCCGACTATAAAATTATACTATTGAATTATGATAAAAAAAATAATATATATTATTCTTCGAGGAAAAATATATTATACAATTGATCAAAACACACCCAAAATTAAAATTAAAATATAATTCAACTAATTAAAAAACAAAGTAATGTACAATAATTATGCGGACTAAAACAAAATTAACTTATAGATCTGGAGTTAAAAAAATTAAAATTAAATTAAAAATAATAAGTTAGATTTTGTCGGTATAATGGGCATTAGACTAAAATAAAATAATATAAACCATTGATTCACGATAAATCAAATTAATGTCAAATTAAGCATAATTCGTATCATATAGATCTGAATTAAAGATTATCTTTTAATCAAAACATAATTACTATTTTTTTAAAACACACATAGTGACATATAATTATTAATAAAACTGTATCGTTCAATTAGTAATATTTTATTTTTAAAATAGCTCTTAAAGTCAATCGATTAAGTAATAACTCGCTAAATAATTTCTTTTTAAGGACCTAGGAGACATTTTATTTTTATTTTGAATAAAATAATAAAAATAACATTTTTTTGGGTACCGAAACTAATAGGTTTAAATGTTGTAAAAAACTATGAACATATAGATGTATTAATATAATTATCATGAAGTCGTATAATTTAAATTTGTAAATGAACAAATTTAAGAATTTAACTCAATTTTTAAAAAAATATATATATAATATAAAAAAAAATGTGTGAATGTGTGAATCGCACAGGTTTTTGCCGACCATCCTAAATCTTGTAATATGTAGGGATATGCATGGATGTACCTCACCCAAATCGGTCATTGTTTCGGTTGATTTGGATCGACCCAATCCAATTTGAAGAGCAATTTAGTAGATATATATTGCGATGTTATAATACATACTGAGCAAGCTACATATTATTGCAAAAAAATATCTTTCCTTAATAATGTGTGGCGTATTTTTATTTATGATCTCATATTTATAGGAGGGGGCCGTCTCATTTCTGATGAAATGACTAATAAAATAATAATAAATATATATTAAGAAATGATTTTAAAAACCGTTTTAAAACTCAAGCATTTCTCAATATATACTGGTCTTAAAATATTCACTTCATCGGTAGCTAGTAATGTTGATGTTGTTATCTGATGCACGCTAAAGATACTAGCTTTATCCCCGTGCAATGCACGAGATATCTTATAAATATTTTATATGAATTTTTAATAATAAATTAAATTAATTTATTTTTTTTAAAAAAATTAAAAGATGACGTCCCTCACTCTATTTAGTTGCTAAAACTTATTTTATTAATATTAAATTTTTAATTTTAGTTTTGGTATTGTTTTTGGCTTAAAATTTTATATCTTTCTAATTTTAAAATTATTAAATTTATGCATATTCACCTATAAATTTATTATAGCATATACAATTAAATTTTTATTTTTGTACTTTACGCCTATGTAGATGATATAATACAATATTAAGATAATGATAGATTTTATGAGAATTTATAATTATCATAAATAAGTTGATAATATTATTTTTATTAGTATTAATTTGGATTTATTTACTTTACTTGATTTACTCATAAAATTTATATTTTTTGTAATTTTTAATTTAATAAAATTTAATATTTTTGACTATAATTTTCAGATGGTGAATATTGTAAATTTTAATTTACTTTGTCTAATTTTGGGTGAATTTTGGTGTGACTTCTAATTAAACTTGAATTCATATTTTATAAAGTATGTCTACTACTTTTATTATATAAATTATCCTTTTTATTAATTTTTCATTTAAATGATGCCTGTGTATATAAAACATTTAAAATTTTGTTTATACTGTTTTCACACCTAATATGTTTTTTGATTTGTTTTTTGCTTTTAGTTATTTTTTAATGTAATATTTGTTTGTTGTAATATTTGGTGTATTAATTAATAATATAATGTATTTGTACATTTTTCAGTTTTTTTGTTATGTATTTGTTCTTCTTATTTGTTTGTTTGTTTTTTTAACTTTTTTTGAAATCTGTTTGCAATGCACGGGATATCTTATAAATATTTTATATGAACTTTTAATATTGAATTAAATTAATTTAGTTTTTTAAAAAAATTATAAAATGGCACCTCTAACTCTATTTAGTTGCTAAAACTTATTTTATTAAAATTATTTTTTTATTTTAGTTGTTGTGTTATTTTTTGCTTAAAATTTCATATTTTTCTAATTTTAATATTATTAAATTTATACACATTCACTTAATAAATTTATTATACTATATACAAATAAATTTTATTTTTGTACTTTATGCCAATTATGTGTAGGATATAATACAATATTAAGATAATGATAGAAAATATTAGAATTTATGAATTATCATAAATAAGTTGATAATATTATTTTCATTAGTATTGATTTGGATTTATTTACTTTACTTGTTTTATTCATTAAATTTATGTTTTTTTGTAATTTTTAATTTACTAAAATTTTATATTGTTGACTCTATAAATTTTCAAATGGTGAGTATTGTAAATTTTAATTTAGTTTGTCTACTTTTTATATTAAATTTTTTTTAATAAAAACACACCTAATATGTTTTTTGATTTATTTTTTGCTTTTAGTTACTTTTTAATGTAATATTTGTTTGTTGTAATATTTGGTGTATTAATTAATTAATATAATTTATTTGTTCATTTTTAAGTTTTTTTTTGTTATGTATTTGTTCTTCTTATTTGTTTGCTTGTTTCTTTAACTTTTTTTTTAAATCTGTTTGCAATACACGGGATATCTTATAAATATTTTATATGAACTTTTAATATTGAATTAAATTAATTTATTTTTTTGAAAAAAATTATAAAATGGCACTTCTAACTCTATTTAGTTGCTAAAACTTATTTTATTAAAAAATTTTATTTTAGTTGTTGTATTGTTTTTTGCTTAAAATTTCATATTTTTCTAATTTTAATATTATTAAATTTATACATATTCACTTAATAAATTTATTATACCATATACAAATAAATTTTTATTTTTGTACTTTACGCCAATTATGTGTAGGATATAATACAATATTAAGATAATGACAGAAAATATTTGAATTTATGAATTATCATAAATAAGTTGATAATATTATTTTAATTAGTATTGATTTGGATTTATTTACTTTACTTGCTTTACTCATGAAATTTATGTTTTTTGTAATTTTTAATTTACTAAAATTTTATAATGTTGACTCTATAAATTTTCAAATGGTGAGTATTGTAAATTTTAATTTAGTTTGTCTACTTTTTATATTAAAAAATTTTTAATAAAAAAATTATAGGTGAATTTTGGTTTGATTTTTTTTTTACAACTTAATGTTTATTGTGATTTTTGTATTTTTTTTAGGTTGATAAATATTATGATTTTTTTGTAAATATAGTACATATATGATTTTTTGGTGGTGTTTGTTTTTTAGTTTTTGTTTGTTTCTTTTCTGAGTTGATAAGTATTAGGAATTTACAATGTTGACCTTGACCATCATACCATCTTAAGTACCACATAAACTCCATTACTCCAATTATATATAGGATATAATGAATTAAGGCTCTGATTTTCTCTGGATATAAATGTTGAAAGTTTAAAGCGATTTGTGATTGTATTTGTACATGTTTAGCTCTGGTTATTTTTATGCTTGTGTGCTCTTATTGTTAGTACTTCGTATTCCGTCCGTTTGGCTTCAATTTTTTACAAGTAATTTGATGTGTAATGAAAACATATCTACACTTTTTTTATTTTAATAAAAATATAAATACCTAAAATAAAACCGCACAAGTAGGTGAGTTTAAGAGAGCAAAAGTCTGGACCCCCTAAATAATTGTCCCATTTACTAGTGCTAAATGCATGCTTAAACCCTAGCTGTATCAAATTGGCTCATTTCCTAGAATTCCTTTCAATATTATTTGTTAGCACTTAGCATGTATTTTTTGTTTGTCATATAAAATTTATTTTCAAACTATATAATTCTTGTCTTATAAACTCTTAGATACACATATACTCGTACACATCATATCTGATTGCACAAATTAATTTTAATTTTTAATTATTATATCTTATAATTTAAAATATTTATTATCATTATTTATATTCATTTTTAGTAAAATTTGTTTAGTTTAAATTTCCTTTATGATTTTGATTACAAAATTTATTTTAAGCTCACAATACAGTATCAAAATATATCACATTTCATAATTTTAAAAAAAATATTGTGAATTATGCAATGTGATCTATTGTATTGGTAACATCATCCAAATTGAGAAGATTTAGGATTTTAGTTTATTTACGTTCTTTCAGGTATATAATGAGCTAATAAATTATTCAAGTATATTGCATACCGTGACAACCTGAGTCAATATTGAGTTTTTTTCGAAAATCGAACCAATTTTAGTCTAAAATCAATGTAGCATACCGGCTAAATGCAGCTAGTTTCAATAAACAACAATCTATCATAGTTTCTAAAAAGATCTTGATTTATTGGGGCATTTAGTAGTAGTACTTCATCTTATAAACAAAACTTAATTCTTAAATTTTCTCGTTCTGGTACTGGGGTGGGGTGTTATACATATAATAGATTTTATCTTATTTCAGAATCAGGATTTACACGATTCTTATTTGACTTGGGTAGTACGTATAGTATCATAGCCGACTATTAAAAGTTTAATTTATAAGTTATCATAAGTGAGAATACATAGTCTAATAATATTATATCATAATTGATATAGGTACGAAGTTGTTAATACGAAACTTGTTATTGTTAACTCATAATTACTAGAGAGTTATAATACGAGACTATGTGTTATTTGTCAAGGCTTAGCAAAATGTCAGTAGTTTAATCGGGTGTATATAACACCCTATTTTCACATCAAGAAGATTTGAAAATTTAGATAAGGTACTACATCGATTAATTTTTTGGAAGCATGTAGTGGACTTGTGTTATATCCAATTTGATTACATTTGATTCAGGGGGGACGGTCTGTGGCAACCGTTTGCCACAGACATGTTAGCCAACGAACCGTTTTTTATCCGTTGGATGAGGCAATCAAGGGTTCAGATCAGGACAACAAGCCCCACGGACCACGGACAATGTCAGCGGTTCGTGTAGACGCACCGCGGACAATGTCAGCTGTTGGGGACTGTTTCCCTATCCCCAGCAGTCCCCTTCTCACCCTCATTTCACTACATACAGCCATACACAAAACTCAAAAAACACCCTCCAAGTTCAACATTTTAGGCAATTTTGGGGCAATTTTTTCAAGAAGCATATTTCTCGATTCAAGGTATATTCCTTCTCTTGAATTTTAATTTGTCACCGCGGATAATATATTTGCTCATATGTTTCGTCATAAACGTGAAAATGAGAAGAAGAAAAAAAAGAGAGGGTATTGTTCATATTTTACATATTGATGATTTAAGTACTACTGAAGAACCTAGAACCCCTGTATTTGTTAAAGATGATGAGTTTGTAGATAATATTGGGAAAAATAAAGAATTTATTAATTTAGATGATGATTTGGTTGATGTTGAGGATGAAGATGATAATGTAGAGGATGAAAATGAGCTTGAAAATGATTATGTTGAGGATGAAGATGATAATGTAGATGATATATATATATATATATGTGTGTGTATGAAAATGTTGATGGTGGAGGAGTTCTATATATGAATCAATTTTTCCAAAGTTTGGATGAGGTCGGTCATTTTCTTAGTGCTTATGCTTTAAAAAATGGCTTTGCCATTAAAATTCAAGCAACCCATCGTAATAAAGAATACGATATATATGGTCGTTTATATGTTTGTAGATTTTGGGAAAAAGTGTCGTCGTGGAGAGTACTAAAAATAAACGGCGTTGAGAGGTTTTCCTAAAAGAGAGACCAAGGTGAGGATGTATGTTAATTATCTAAAGAAAAAATGTCTTTGGGAGATACCTAGCCTTGAATTGGTACACAATCATGGTCTTTTTTCACCTAATAAGATGAATTTGGTACAACGCGAAAGACATTTCAACACCTACCCATAGTTTGATTAAAACTCCTTATGATTCGGGGGTTCGTAATTGTCAAGTGATGAATGTCATTGATAACATTCATGGAGGTAATGATAAAGTTGGTTTCAATGTTCAACATGTTAGGAATGTGATAAGAGATGAGAGGAAGAAAAGGTTTGATATTAGTGATACCCAAGCGGGGTTGAACTTATTGCATAGGTTGAATGAAGAAAGTGGTTCTAAATATTTTATTAGGACCCGAAGTTGATGAAGAGAATCGTTTGAAGTGTCTTGTATGGATTGATCTGAGATGTTTAATGGCCTACCAAAATTTTGGCGATGTTGTGGCTTTCGATACTACTTATCGGACAAATAGATATGCAGTGCCATTTGTCCCATTTACCGGAGTTAACCATCATTATCAATCAATGATTTTTGGGTTTGCACTAATGCGGGATGAACACGCGTTGACTTTTCAGTGGATTCTTTGTACTTGGTTTGAAGGTGTGGGGAATAAGCCTCCAATGACTATAATTACGGATCAAGATCAAGCCATGGCAAGCGCTATTGCGGATGTACTCCTGAATACTAAAATTTATTGTGTTCTTGGCATATAAGTTAAAAATTCCCTGAGAAATTAGCTCATTATTATTCGGCTTTCCCGTAATACAAGAAGGACTTCAACCATTATATTTATACTTCCCTCACCGAAGATTTTTTTGAGGCTAGATGGGAATCATTTATGGATAAGTATCACTTGCAAGAGTAGAAATGGTTAAATGGGTTATATGAGTTGAAGCGCAAGTGGATTATTGCATATATTAGAAACACATTTTTGGCGTTTCAAAATAGTACATCGAGGAGTGAGGGGATGAATTCTTTCTTTGATAAATATATGAGTTCGGCAATGGGGTTGAAGGAATTTATTGACAATTCCCAAAAAGCATTGGGAAGGCAATTCATGAGGGAGAAGGAAGAAAATTATGTAACAATTAATCTAAAGTGTTCCATAAAAATGCATACCACATTGGAGTATCATGCTTCTTGTATTTACACCAAGAAAATGTTTAGAAGATTTCAAGATGAATTGGTTGAGTCTTCAAAACACTTTATTGAAAAAAACTGACGAGCTTGTGAAGATGGGGAGAGACAAGGCGATGTCTATACGTATTATGGTTGTTGTAGGCCCATGTTCGAGCATACGAGAAGAAATGTTTATTTTGTTTCATTTGACAAAATAAGATTGATGGGAATGTGCATGTATAGAATGTTTGAACATTCGGGGCTATCTTGTAGACACCTATTGGCGGTATTCACTAAAAAATGAATTTTGGAAATTCCCCCGTATTTCATACACTCGAGGTGGACAATGCATGCCAATAGAGTTGATGGTGTGTTGCCTTACAATTTGGATGTTGGACAAAGTCATGAGATGACCTCAACCGATTGATTTAATAGCATAACAATGCTAATCATGAGTTTTTGTCAAAGTAGCATTGCATCTAAGGAACGGTATGATTTTGCCGTTGGAGTGATGAATCGAGAAATATCGATTCTCGAAAGAATGGGAGCTGATGGAATTAATTCTTACGAAAGCAATTCACATGCTCCAAATGCAAGTGCTCATGAAGAACCAATTCTTGACCCTATTGTGTTCCAAAGTAAAGGGAGGAAAAAGGACGTTCGTTTCAAAAGTCCCATAGAATCAGTTAGTAAAAAAGAAAAGCCTCCAAGAAAGTGCACCTATTGTCTAAAGGAAGTCCATGATAAAAGAAAATGTGCTAATAGACTAGAAGATCTTAAAAGTGCTTAAGAATCACAATATAATTAGTAGTGTAATATTTATAACGTAATGTTGTAATATTTTAATGAATTTGAATTTTCAGTATTTAACATTGCTTTTTTTTAATGTTTTATTATCATATAATTATATTTTATTGTCATAGGTTAAATGACTAGCGAGTATAGTGGTGGTAACAACTCCGATCATAGTTTTGATTCAGTTTCCCACGTTAGCAACACATTCCCGGACTCCCAACCAAGTGACTTATGGTATGAGGAAAATGACGAGGAAGTTGTGGTCTCACCCACCTTTAGTGAGATGGAAGATGCATGTGGCGAGTTGATGCCCCTTGTGGACAATGATGAGCCGCCCCATATGGAGAAAGAGGAAACAGACTTGTACCCGCCCGATGAGGAGGTTTATAGGGTGAAAAATTGGATCGAGGCATGTAATTAGATGGGGGGTAATGAACTGAAAAACTTGACGAATCCTCATCTCGATCCGTACTTCCTTCCGATCTTGAATTTGGGCAACAACATGCCCGATGGAAAATGGAAAAAATTCGGATAGAATTGTGGTAAGCTTGTTAAATATGATCAAATTTACGATATTATAAAGTTGAGGCCTCGTGAGGGTTGTAATATGGACCAAATGTGCATTGAATATGTGAATGGTTGGATTTTACACCTAACATGAGGGACCGAGAGGGAACGTGGGACATGTTTTGCAAGATTTCGTCTCTACGATGGCTCAAGTAATATTCCCCTAACCATTTGGAATAACTTCAACCCTTACCCACGGAAGCTTACGCAAGGGCATATCCGTGATGGTTGTGTACTTGTTTTCTACCATATTACATGCTTCGTGGATACTACTTAAGGAGTTGCTCAACACCGGTTATCCGGGGGTCTTTCTAATGTACTAGGTATAAAGGATCAAATGTATTCATTTGTTTATATGTATTTCGTAATATTTAGTGGATTCTAGTGATCATTTAATTTTCAGTCGAATCAATGTATTTCGTAATTCAGTGATTATAGTTGATTGTCCGCATTTCGTAAGATTTAAAGTATAAAATTTAAGATTGAAAGTCTACTTATAAATTAGAGATTTTTATAAATTTTTAGAAAATTAGGAAAATTAGATTTTATAAGTCTAATTAGAAATTAGAAATTTTTATAAATTTTAAAAACTTGGTTCCGAGCAAAATTGGTTTTTTACATTTGGACACTGTGTTGACTTTTTAAGGATTATTCATTTTATTATAAAAAGTGAAAAAAATAATTTTTTTTCTAAAAAACATTTATTAATCTATTTTAAGATCTTTGAAAGTGATTAGGAATTTTTAAGGTTAGTTTAATGCTAACTTCCAAAAATTAAGAAAAAGTTATAGAAAGTTTTGCCCTGTTTCGTGTGTTGCTCTGTTTTCTGGATGCAGAAGCAAAAACATCTAAGACGGACCGGCTGGAGTTTTTTGCTTCTACAGCCAGAAAACAGAGTACCAACCTGGCAAAAATAGAGCAACCAAAAAATAAGGTAAATCCATCACAATCACAAGGCAAATCCATCACAATCACAAATACCAAATCCATGACCACATTTCAACTAACTAATCCATACAACCAAAGCAATTACAAGACCAACTACATATTTCAACTCATAGTCTAACTTTAAAAACCAAATTAAAAATCAAAATAAAATTAAACTACGTAATCCAACTACATAAACCAAATTAAAATTCAACTACGTAATTCGACTACATAAATCAAAATAAAATCCAACTACATAATCTGACTACATAAAATAAGATAAAATCTAACTACTAGGAAATAAAGCTAACTACTACAAGATTCGTGACGTTTGCGCATACGAATCCCGAAAATCTCCCTTGCCTTCCCAAGCTGAAGCTCCCTCGCTATCTGATACCTGAAGGTGTCCACCTCATCTTGTGACCAATTCTCTACGAGGCTAAGTCATATCCTTGTGTGAAATAGTCCATGAATTTCATCATATAAACACCACAATCATTGGAGTTTTGTTGCTTTGGTCTAGATGGTAGATGTATGACCTCGGCTGAAGCA